>NC_079458.1:20503369-20723369 GCF_903798145.1 Danio aesculapii
AGACAGAAGTGGCGATAAAGAAACACTCTGAATCTTCACATATGGTCTTGTAGTCCACAATGGCAGGACTATTACTTAGCATGTAATATACATGTTTTGCAATAACATTCTTCAAAAATTTACTTTTTTTTAAATACATGACACTAATAATGTTAAAAAAAACTGACGTCAAAGAACTAGCAGCAATGTCTAAGCCAGTGGTGTAGTGCTTAGTGTGTCGACAAATGCACTCCGGTGCTCGTGGCGACCCAAGTTCGATTCCCGCCTCGTGGTCCTGTGCCAATCCTTCCCCTCTCTGCTCCCCATGCTTACCTGTCAATTCTCTCTACTTTCCTATACAATAAAGGTGAAAACCCCCCAAAAAATTATTATTAAAAAAAAAAAAAAAATAGCTGCAATGAAAACTGACAGTGTTAGTCCTGTCTGGAACAAAAAGCTATGCTTTAACAAAACAAATGAACGACATGTTCTGTGCCTGCATGAGAGGATGTCTCTTTACAAACCCACAGGTGGCAGTATCTGTATTGCCATTCCACTATAAGAAACCAGAACTAGTGGACACATACAAACTGTAAACAAAGCAGCTTTTACATACCATTTTAACAGTACTTCTCACACACCACAGAGTGATTCGCTCATGCAAATATAGCTGAATATCGATATCATTAGCAAACACTTAAGAAATGCAATGAAAGACAGCCCGCTTCTTTGTGTTCCCTCTTAGTTTCGTCACTTCAGTTTTTGTTCTCACACTCTGATTCATGGTTGAACAGCCATTCAGATTGCCCCCTTTGCTTTCATTGGCTGACACCAATTGTACATGCTGAGCCTGGAAACCACCCTTACGGTAACCCTACGAGAGGCAACGTGTGAGACATACTAAATAAACTAGCTTAAAAGACATTGACCGATGACCCAACACTGCCCAGCGGCTACACATTTAAAGATTGTCCCAGCCTTATAAATTTTTAGTTAACAGATCAAAGACCACACTTACCTGCATAAGTTTTGAATCATGTCCAGTGTAAACTACAATTCCCACAACCCACTGCGTGTTCCTGAGCTGAGCACCTCGTAACAGCACCTGGTCTGGCCCAAGAGGAGCTGGGCTGTAATACAAGCACATAATCATGGAATGTACTGTGTGTGTGTGTGTGTGTGTGTGTGTGCGTGTGTGTGTGTGTGTGTGTGTGTGTGTGTGTGTGTGTGTGTGCGTGTGCGTGTGTGCGTGTGCGCGTGTGTGTAGAGAGAAAGATGGAACATATCCCAATTTGGTGTCAATACTGGACAAGCTGACGTACTTGTGGTTGTCTAAGCGTAGTGTTCCAGTGAAGTCGTACAAGTGTCTGTTTGGACCCTCACATTCAAGACGACCCGACAGAGCTATCAGATCCTCCAGAGACTGAAAACTAGCTGTCAGAGAGAGACCCTGAAACACATAATCAACAAACTTACTCACTACTGCTCAAATGATGAAAAATCACTTTATTTATTTTATTATTTATTAATTAGATCAAAGACAATAAAAAACAATAAAATGATTAAATATTAGTCCAATTTAAACAGCTGTTTTCCTGTTTATTGTACTTTAAAATGTAATTTACTCCTTTTATTTAAAGCAAAAGTTCAGCATCATTACCCCAATCTTCAGTGTCACATGATCCTTCAGAAATCATTCTAACACAATGATTTAAGCTCAAGAAACATTTATTATTATCATTATCATCATCAGTGGTTTATCTTTTTAGTGAAAGCTGTGATACAGTACCACTCAAATGTACAATTACAAATACTTTTATCCATCAAGGGCACATTCAATTGATCAAAAGTGATAGTAAACATGTTACAAAAGAAATGTTTTTTCAAATAAAAGCTGAAACTATGAATTTTTTATTCACCAAGGAATCCTCAAAAGGGAAATGGATCAGTTTCTACAATACATTGATAATTTAAAGAATCATAATTAATGTTCGAGTCCCATAATAGTTTTTCGTAATAGACAAACATTGGTTGTCACAGTGGTTGTCTGTTCAGCAATAATATATCCTATTGTAATTGTTTCTATATTTATAATGATCATGTTACTCTAAAGATATAATAGCCCGTTTCCACTGAGTGGTACGGTACGGTTCGGTTTGCTTTTATGTCTGTATCCACTGTCAAAAGGGTCCTAAAAGTGAACCGTACCCTACCACTTTTTGGGTACCCTTTCTAAAGGGTACCTAGCATGACAAAAGGGTACCAAAAGCTGGAGCCAGACGAGCAGCTGAACACTTTTGGTTTACAGAGAAACGTCACTAGAACATACACAAGCAGGAGAATGAAAACACCAGAACCGCCGTTTTTAAATACACAGCTGGTACATTACATCGTAATACTATATACAGTACATGTAATAACGAGCCATGGTTGACCCGAGCTCAAACAAACCTTGTCGTCATCTTGATGAACAGGCACAAAGCTAAGAAGAACAAAATCTGCCGTGCCCTGTTTTTGTTTGAGGAGGCCGTAAAACAGTGTGAGTGGTTTCTTTTCTCCTGAGAGCTCGCGATCGCTCATGTGCACGTCTATAATTGAAATAATGAACTTCTTGAGCTGATGATAACGTGCACGTGACTTTTAAAGTGCTTCTGATATCCGATCCTTTCAGAAACAGGCAAATGCGAGAGTGAAGCGCGAAAAAAAACAAAGGAAAAGTCAGAAAAAACAAAGGAGCAAATGATTCTTTCAGCAACCTAAAACATGAACAAACTGCCATGTTTAACTACTATCATCACCTTTTGGACTGTTATGAACTCGGAATGACGGAATTACTTTCTATCAGAGGTCACATGTGCTGGTGAAGATTAAAGATACAGGTGAGAGGTTTACACAGACTGTGGGCTACATGTTGTGTGTTGTTTTTGAACCCAAATAAGGACTAAATGTATGCTGTCTGTTGTTTTTCTGTTATTGGTAACATATCGCAGACTGTAAAGGTCTGTATGTGCACATATACGTTGCATTTATTTATTTATTTGATATAATTGCAGATGTTGCAGTAGGCTATTTCGCCTAAAGCATCTGTTTTGTGAGAAGTGCTTCTCATATGATATGTGAACAACCCGTACAGGTTTACTTTGACATTTCCTTGAGCGTGAATGATGTAGACCGAAACTTTTTGTCGTACACCATGACCCTTTTAGCAGTGGCAATGCAAGCCTGATAAAGGTGACCTGTACCGACCCATACCATACTGTACACTCAGTGGAAACAGGCCATTATACGAATTAAAATTGAAAACAGTTATGCTCAATTAAATAATATATTTCACTATACTCCAGATTGTAATGCATTTTTGGTGAGGAGAAGACCATAAAAAACCATTAAAAACCATTTCCGAAACATACCTGTCTGATCTTTAAGTTGGTCTCTCCATCCAAGTTGGACGTTTCAGTGTAACACATTGCCTGAGGTTCACTGTGACAAAAACAGCAGATTTTAAACATGAAACAAACATAAGCGTAACACACTTAAATGTATTTCAACACAAACAGCAAGACAAACTCCACAGATACACACACACAAAAAAAAAAAACACACACTGCGGTGCTGACCTGGAGGACACTATGACCATGTCAGCCGGGAGATGCTGCCCATTGGTCACCTTGACTATGTCTCCCACTGCCACCTAGTGGGCAGGTGCAGCATTGCAACGGCATGAGGAGAGAAAGAATGAGAGTAAGAGAGAGACCACGGGTGCTTGAACCACAGAAAGGAGGTGCAACACATAGCAGGATGTACAAAAAAATTCTGATAAAATAACTGCAGCAAGAGGAGGTCTGAAAAAGCAGGTGTTATTCAAAGAAAATTACAGCACAGAAATTAAAGCTTGCTTGATGTAAAGGATGGAAATACGGAAAAGGGAAATAACAGATGCAGGAAAAGATAGAAAGACAGGGTTACCTGCTTCCATATGATGGTCTGCCACGCTCCATTACGCAGAACTGGAAAACAATGATATCATGAATTCTCGTCATGAATATTTAAACATGAGATAAGGTTACTTTCCATGACTAGGGGAAAAAAATGAAGAGAACATTCGGAAATTCTTCATTTGTCTGGATTTACTGGGTATGGATTAAAGTAAAATGTTAACATCTGCTTTATTCCACATTACAAATAATAATAACTCAAAATCAGGGTTCTTCCATTCAATATTGATTTTTAAAATAATGTAAACATGTCTGAAAGCATGGCAGATATTTACAAACCTTTTGTTTTACAAAATGTTCAGAATTTGAGAATATTCAACTGGTCTCTTCATTTCTTTCCATCCCATATAAAACTAAAACTAGATGTTCAGGGTCATTTTCATCTTTTTGATGCAACGTTTGTTATGATTTATACTTTTTATTTTCTTTAATGATTCAACAGCACCATCAGTTTACAACATGGGGACTTTTATTTTAACAAAATTGGGCAACCCATTGTGATTTAAGTGAAATATCTGACATAATTATTTAATAAAACGTATTAAATCTTGTAAAAATTGTAAAAAAAACAGGGAATGCACTAATAATAAAATTTACTAATTCTACAACTTTAGCAATTTGTTAGCCATAAATAGTCAATACTCAAATTATATTTATTTTGGAAACATAACTTAAAAATAATAATCTAAAAACTGAGGTAAACTATAGAATCATTATTATAATATAGAAACATTATAATAATGTATCATATATATCCTCAATATTATGATGTATGTATTTTACCAATGAAAAATATTACACATTTAAAGATTAAAATAAATAATGCCTCTGAGACTTGCTAAATATTAGCATTAATATTAACATTATGAAATTATTAGGATATACACTCACTGCCACTTTATTAGGTACACCAATCCAATTTCTAAACAGCCAATCACATGGTAGCAACTCAATGCATTTAGGCATGTAGACATGGTCAAGACGCAGTTGTTCTGATGCAGTTCAAACCGAGCATCAGAATGGGGAAGAAAGAGGATTTCAGTGACTTTAAACATGGCATGGTTGTTGGTGCCAGACGGCCTGGTCTAAGTATTTCAGAAATTGCTGATTTACTGGCATTTTGACGCACAACCATCTCTAGAATTTACAGAGAATGGTCTGAAAAGAGAAAATATCCAGTGAGCAGTAGTTTTGTGGGCGCAAATGCCTTGTTGATGACAGAGGTCAGAGGACAATGGCCAGACTGGTTCCAGCTGATAGAAAGGCAACAGTAACTCAAATAACCAACTCGTTACAACTGGGGAATGCAGAAGAGCATCTCTGAACAAAACACGTCAAACCATGAGGCAGATGGGCTACAGCAGCAGAAGACCACACTGGTCTCTTGTCACTCCTGTCAACTAACAACAGGAAACTGAGACTACAATTCACACAGGCTCCCCGAAAACATTGCCTGGTCTGATGAGTCTCGATTTCTGCTGCGACATTCGGATGATAGAGTCAAAATTTGGCATCAACAACATAAAAGCTGTACCAATTGAGCATCTTGTAAACACCACAGCCTACCTGAGTATTGTTGCTGACCATGTCCATCCCTTTATGACCACAGTGTACCCATCTTCTCATGGCTACTTCCAGCAAGATAACGTGCCATGTTATAAAGCGCAAATCATCTCAACTGGTTCCTTAAATACGACGATAAGTTCACTGTACTTAAATGACCTCCAGAGTCACCAGCTCTCAATCCAATAGAGCACCTTTGGGATGTGGTGGAACAGGAGATTTGCCTAATGTCAACATGGACCAAAATCTCTGAGGAATATTTCCAGTACCTTGCTGAATCTATGCCATGAAGGATTTAGGCAGTTCGGAAGGCAAAAGGGGGTCCAACCCGGTACAAGTAAGGTGTACCTAATAAAGTGGCCAGTGAATGTATATTATATGAGCAAAGGTAAGCTAAGAAAATTGTAATAAGCCAATTAATGGTTAATAATATGCCAAGCTTAAAACTATTTTTAAAGCTTTAATCAAAAAAACGCTTCATATTAGCTACATATTAAAGTGTCCTCCAAGAATGTGAATACAGATATTTGACAGATATAGGTCACTACCCTGACTCGATAACACTAATAGAGTGTTTCGAGGGAGACATATCAAATCTTAGATAACACATAAAAGCACTTCTCGCGCTCAGCTTTTCTAGGGCGGTTTAGTTACTTCCAGTGGCATTTTTGCTCAGAGTTGCCCTAGTTGATTTCTGACCCTGTTACACAGATATGAATTGTAACACTCAACCTGTTGTCTTCTTCTTGTTCACCGTGTTGTCTGCTTTATGCCTTTTCTGTAAGAAAACAACAAGTAACATCACATCAGCACTGTTTAACAGTGGTTTAAAGACAATCCAGTGTGGTCAAAATGAGATCTGGACAGTTAAATAGTAGTGCAAGGCTCCATTCAGCAGAATACTTACATAATCCTCAATGATCTCCTTGATTCCTGCTACTGTCAGAATGAAGATAAGAGGCACCAGAGTCGTGTAGCGACCCGTCGGAGAGACATCAGGGATTTGCTGCATTTGACAAAGCATAAAGGTAAAACAGAAAATGAGGCACTGTTCTCCACATACTTTGGAAAACCCCATGTCATGTCTACCCCCACAAATCTGTCATTTAAATTAATATTTTCTATAGGAAGCTTTACAATATTATATTTGTGCATATACATTAGTTTACTCAGTACTGAAGCCAAATCTGGAGCTTATCTAACAAAATAACTTGCAATAATGGTTAAAAAATTAGTAGCCCAAATTTATATGCTAGGGAAAAATATTAAATACAATTTTCAAAAACAGTAAAAAAAATCAAGAGAAATAAAAACATATATACAATTTTGTTAAAATGGTTTAGCTTGTAATTTTTTTTTGCATTACTTTGCATGAATTTAAATGTATCTTTCCATTTGTAAAGATGTTCTGTGACTAAAATATTATTTTAATAAATATTAATAGTTTTGTAATTCTGTTTTGTTCAAATGCACAAATATATATAACCCATATTCACTGTGAAATAGATTCATTTTCAAATGGGGTGTACTCAGATATGCTGAGCACTGTATGCTTGTTATAATTAAACCAACCCTTTTCATATCACTATGCGTAAAAGTATTAAGGAAAGCCTCTGGAGATAAAATATAGTATGGTAAGGGCTATTTGATTCCTGACCAATCAGAGCAATGGAGTAGGCTCATGGAAAGGTGAAGTTTATGGAGAACAAATGATGGAACGATTCAGACAATCTGAGAAAAGAGCAGATGCTGTAATGTGGATTATGAGAAAATGAATGCATTTTTGAACTTGTAAATGTATTGTAAACATCCTGTAAAACAAATTAAAAACCTTTAAAGGAGACCTATTATTCCCCTTTTTACAAGCTGTAAAGTCTCAGATATCCCTAGAGTCTGTTTGAGCTCAAAATACCACACAAATAATGTTTTATAACTCTCTGAAACTGCCCCTTTTAGGCTTTGATCCTTATTGTGCCTTATTTGGTGACTGTCACTTTAAATGCAAACGAGCTTGTGCTTTTTTCAAAAATGGGTGGAGCTGCAAATGTGTCAGCATAGGGGTAAATTCAAAAACTAGACATCTAATGCTAATGTGGCAGATATCATCACTAACGGGTGGGACTTTTCCTCTCTGATGACATGTAGAAATGGAGAATGTCAATCAAAGTCAACCTATTTTTATAAAGTGTGATTACAAAAAATTTAGTTAATACATTTTTACAATTACAAGCTGGTTTTACACACAGACTGTCACACAAGTGTGTTTAAACCCCTTATAAAAGTGTTTTTTCAATAATAGGTCCCCTTCAAACTAGCAATGCTCAATCCAGCTGTTCAGACATTAATATTTAAGTCCAGTTATCTATTAATTATGCACATTTACAGACATACTTAGTCTGATTGCTCTATTCTGTTCTCTCTTTGTCCTGTTTAGTGGTATTGAGATTTTTAGTTTTTTTGTTGTTGTTGAAATGAGTGCAGTTTCTGACCCAATACAACACCAGTAAAGTCTTATCTTAGGTATTAACTTAAAATATGACACATTAAATAAGCATTTGTATGCAAATTCGTATTACAGATGCAAATCTAAACTTTATTTGGGATTCTTTTCCTTTCATGCACAATTGTATCTGATCTCTAATTAGGAAATTTTAAATTGTGTCATCAAGTTCAACAATCTACTATCAGGTCGGTTACCAAGTAAACAACACTGCGTGAGCTGTTGATGAGTTAGCCCAAAGTCCCTTTCAAGAAATCTCTGTTCACTCAGCGGCCGTATTTGCAGTCCATCCAAGATCAAAGTCCTATCTAAATGATTAAGGGAAATCCTGGAATCTCCAAAAAACTTGACAAAAGTATAATTAAACAACATATTTCAATTCAGCTAAAAAAAACTGAAGTGTCCTGTTGTTGCTTAAGTTCTTTAAAACATATTATTTCCAGTTACTGTGCATGTGTAATGGTAACCAGAGGATGTGGTTACAAACACTGGAAAAACAGAGACTAAACCTTGAGCAAAGGCTTGAGGACAACACTGGAAGGACATGATATGGTATGGGATATGGTGTGATATCAGTTTTTCTGTCAAACTCTATGCAGGCACAGTTTCCACCAAACGACAGGGGTTGCCAGACCCCTCCCCCAAAGACTGCATGATTATAAAGACTGACAATTGGCTATTTCAACCAGAAGGCAGGACTTAATTCACTGAGGCGGCCATACTGTAAGTTGCACTTTCGTCTATTCATTGTGATGCAAGTAAACTGACTATCTAAAGTCTTTGGTTAGCCTAAACAAAATTGATAAACAAAAACAGGACAGTCTGTAATTACTTTTAAGTGTTTTGTCATCAAAATGTCAATCTTCAGGTTCTTTCTACCACACAACATCTTCATTCTTAATTCCTCTTTCATTTTATATCATCAATAAATGTGATGTCATTGTTGGACAGCACAATAATAAGCATTTATTATTTTAGCTTTCAAATTATATTGAAATAAGGAGAGTTGTCTGGTTGCCCTAAAGTCAAGACAATTTTTAGGATGTTTTGGTGAAGCTTCTACAACCACCCTTATCTGTAGTTAAGATAAAATAACACTTTGGCTTTGGTCTTAAATGTGGTTCCAACTGAAATTAGCATTGTTCCCAAACAGGTTAAGATTTTTAAGTTAAGATTTTTAAGAATCTATTTGTAATAAACCTCCTGTATAACCCCTTATTAAGTAGCATGTTAAAGGGAAAGTTCACCACAAAAATGAGCCTTCATTCACCTTTTATCTGCTCCATTCTGTTTGACTTTTTTAATAGTTACAGGTTTTAACCTTGCTTCAAAATATCTTATTCTATGTTCAACATAAGAAAGAAATTCCTGAAGGTTTGGAGCCACTTGAGTGCGAGTAAATAGTGAGTAAATTGGTGAACTATCCATTTAAGGGTGGCCCGATGTGTCTGCAAGCAGATCAGGAGGTCTAAGATAGGTTCTGTAAAGATTTCCACACATTACCACCATATAATCTGAAGTTGAACATTGGAACTGAGCTAGATTTGTTCCCTAGATTGTCAGAATATATTAATTTGTGAATAAACTGGTTTAAAAGTCTTACTATGTAAGCCCGGCTTTATAGTGTGTTCAGCCTGGTTTTGAAAACTTAAAGTTTACCACTACAGAAGAAACCGCTTAGCCAGAATTTTTCACTAATATCAACACATCGCTACCTTGCAAAACACTGGAATGAGTAAATAACGTGACACAATAAAGAAACCTTTTAGCTATTTTGCTCACATATTTATCAATGTAATACAGGCCTAACAAGTTGGATCACATGGTGGGCCGTTATTGAGAGTGGATAGTGGCTGGATGAGAGTGAAATAGTGGACCACTTCCAAAAATGGATATAATAGACAAATGGACATGTTGGCAAACGAACAAAGTCGCGGGGTCATCGAATGGATATCCCCTTTCAGAAAAAAAAACACACCACTTGCAATACATCTTAAAACAAAGCCGATGTGAGAGTGTGCCAAGTGTCATACCTGCATAAGAGCGATGAAGAGGAAAAAAGCATTAGCCGCTCGCCTGATCTGCTCATAAAGGAAGCGAGGCAGGAAGGTAAGGATCCCGTATTTAGCCGTGCTGAAGAAGGAAAAGACAAAAAAAAAGTTAATTGACACTGTTTAACAACTTCACACTATTTTAAAACATCTATATATAAAGCCAAGGCCATAACAGCACTAATTTAGAATAAGCTCCACTCAGGGATCTGAGGGCAAAAAGCTTTCGTAAGTGTTCGATACAAGCCAGCATCCACAAACACCTGACACTTCATTGCCCACCGCATTAAATTTAGATAAACAATCCCAAAATAAAGTGTCTGGGCGGTCGGGATGGATGTTTCTCACTGCGTCTGTCAATTATCGGTATCGATCGGATGCCTAAGTAGCTCTCCAGCAGCTGATTGGTGCAGTAAATGTTTTACAGTCATTAAAATAGCTGTTAAGAATGGCTAAAAATAACCCGCAGGACTACAAATGTGCCTCCATCCCAAGGCTGTCCATCTGAATCTAAACATGAGTCAGTGTCTGTTTGTGTGGGTGGGAGTTGTTTATATCCGCATCTGGAAGCACGTATTGTATAAATCCAATCGTAAGCATGTCTTCTTTTGCACTGGTGGACAAAGTATACAAAGCAAACACTTGAGTAAAAGCGCAGATAAAATAGTACTCCATTTAAAGAATTTTGTACTCCTTTTACATTGTACTAGTCTTGATTTGTAATGTACTTAAGTATTAAAAAATGCATGTCATACACTGATAACCATACTGATAACTAATGATATTTCAAGGCTAAAAAACATAAATATTAAGTGAAAATATCATATATAATCTGGTATATACCGAAGATGAATGAAGACAAAAGTAGACATGATCTGTGACTGTGATATATGATTTTTATTTATATATTTATCTAAAAATTCATCTTAAAATTCAGTGAATCATTCATTGCAGACTGTAAAATAAATGTAAATGTCAAATTCACAAATTAATTGTTCAGTGTGATCTGTGAATCATTTGAATACGTGAGTTGACTCATGAATAGATTAAATTGATTCAGCTATTTTCATAATTTAAATGTGCAATTTGTGAATCATTTGAATCAATTAATTGTTCACTTGTGAAAAGATGCAATGAGATACCTAAAATTCACAATTGAACTATTTAGTTTGATTTGTGAATCATTTCAATCAGTGAGTTGTTCACTTCTGAACAGCTGAAACTGATTCAGTCAATTTCATAAATTAATTGCTCAGTGTGATTTATGAATCATTAGATTGAGTTGTTTTCTCATGAACAAGCAATCAGTTCTATTCAATTCACAAATAAATTGTTCAGTGCGATCTGTGAATCATTTAAATCCGTGATTTGATGACCTAAGCTGCGGCCACACTAGAGTTTGAGCATGCGAAATTCTGTAGTAGGGCACTGAGAAAAGGGGCGGGATTAAACAAGATGATTAGACATTTTCAAAAGCAAGCGATTGGTCCATATTTTAAATTTCTGTCCAGAGAGGTCATGTTTTGATCCTCGATTGGTCTCACGCAGTCAAGTGATGGGATTTTGCAGGTCAGAGTTCACCAAGCTTGAACTTTGCAACGCAGCGAACTGCAAAACTTGTCACAGGAGCTTGCGTTTCCGGTCTGACGCATTTGTGTGTGTATGAATGGAAGTCTATGAGGAGAAAAGTCCAGTGTGGCCGCAGCTTTATGAACAGGTGAAACTATTCAGTGCATGTCATAAATTAATTTTTCAGTGTGATCTATGAATCACTTGAATCAGTGAGTTGTTGACTAAGGAATACATGCAATCAGTTTTGATTAATTAATAAATTAATTGTTCAGTGCAATCTGCGAATCATTTGAATCAGTGAAATGTTGACTCATGAATGCATGCAATCAGTTCTGTTCAATTCATAAATTAATTGTTCAGTGCGATCTGAGAATCATTTGAATCAGTGAAATTTTGACTCATGATCAGGTTAAATTATTTCACTCCATGTCAGGAATTAATTGTTCAGCGTGATTTATGAATCATTTGAGTCAGTTATGGGGGGGTTGTGCGATGTATCTGAAGAGTGTGGAGGGACGCGGGGAAGAGGGGTGCACGAGGTATTGGAGGACCGGGCAGAAGATGCGCGATTTCCAGGAGATTGTCATTCGTTTGCGGGTATCCGGGAGTCTCTATGCATTTGTGGGAGACTCCCGGAACTTCCGGGAGACTTGGGATGTCTGAGTCCACGTCATAAATAATTTTTTCAGCGTGATCTGTGAATAATTTGAATCAGTGAGTTGTTGACTCATGAATACATGCAATCAGTTCTGTTCAATCAATGCATTTATTGTCCAGTGCGATCTGTGAATTATTTGAATCAGTGAAATGTTGACTCATGAACAGATTAAATTAATTCACTCCATGTCAAAGTAATTGTTCAGTATGACCTGTGAATCCTTTGAATCAGTGAGTTGTTGACTTCTAAACAGCTGACACTGATTTAGTCAATTTCATGAATTAATTGTTCAGTGTGATCTGTGAACCATTTGAATCAGTAAAGTGTTTAGTCATGAACAGTTGAAATTGATTCAGTCTATGTCATTAATTATTTTTTTGTCATTTAAATCAGTGAGTTGTTGACTCATGAATAAATGCAATCAGTTCTGTTTAATTTAAAAATTACTTGTTCGGCACGGCCTGTGAATCATTTGAATCAAGTAAAAGTTGACTCATGAACAGATTAAATTGATTCAGTCCATGTCATGAACTAATTGTTCAGTGCGATTTGTGAATCATTTGAATCAGTAAGCTGTTGCCTCAGGAATACATGCGATCAGTTCTGTTAAATGAACAAATTAATTGTTCGGTGCAATCTGTGAATGATTTGAATCAGTGAATTTTTTACTCATGAACAGATTAAATTGGTTCAGTCCATGTCAATCAGTTGTTTAGTGTGGATTCTGAATCACTTGAATCAGTGAGTTGTTGACTTGATATTGTTAACTGACAAAATTCATCATGTCCACGAATCAAACTATCATAAAGTCTTCTTGAAATAACTTTTTACTCTGTTACATTTGAAATGAGACGTAGAAGTAAAAAGCTAAATATTTTGATTTGGAATATAGATAAGTAGGAGAAAAATGTCTTAAATATAAATATTATCAAGTATAACTCAATGTATAAAGCACTGATGCTTAAAAAATGTACTTAAGCACAGCAGTGAAGCAGGGAGAAAAAAAAACTTAGTTACTGTCCACTGCTTTTTTGTAAACACAACACCCTTCTGGGCTCGTCGGCGATGAGTTCACAGCCCAACACACCCTGTGTAACCCACACTACAGCCTCAAACAGCAGCTCAGTGGCTGACCTGGAAGTGCGGCAGGCTATCGTTGACATCAAAGAGTGCTTGAGACCATTCATATGATCCCCTTCATTAACATTCAGCGGCCCAATCACACACACAGCAACCCACACCGCCGTCACCATGATGTGTAGTATACCTGGGGTTACCCTACTAAAGGACTGATATGGATGATTGCACTGATGGATTTGTTGGTCTGGTTACTTTGTGATTGACAGCTGACCAATTGATGCCAATGCAACGGGAAGCAGAAACCATTTGGTAAATAAAACATGAAGGAGAAGCAATAAGAGAGTGATCTGAAGAATTCTTATGAAAATTTCCACTGCTCCAGTCGGTTATGGCTGAATGAGCAGAAAAGGTCAGAACTGCATGTGATCTGAAATGAACCAATGACAAAACGACGATGGATTTCTAGGTCCACCTTAATGTTGTTACAGGAACCAAAATAGAGCCTTTTATAAGAGAACAGATCGATGAAGTGTGTGTGTGTGTGTGTGTGAGGTTGATTTTGCATGAGCTTTCAGAAGTGATTTGAGATTCAAATCTTTTGGGATTTTGTTACATCTATCGAGCGATCGTATTCATAACACAAACATAAAGCTTCGAAAAGTGCAATTATGTCATGAGCAGAAGTTTATTGCAAATGCAATGGACCACAGTGATCTAATAGCCACCCGACAGAAAGAGTCTACAAGACTTTTTGTTCAGGAACTGCAGATGAACTCTGGCCAAAGCACAGCCAGGAACATGACCTTGGTGTACTCGCAGGAAATCTCGAATGGAGTACTTTACTTAATGGACGCTATTCAGATGTTCACATTCAATGCGTATACTAGCATGCATTTTGTATGGGAATCTCCTGAGGGAAAATCTTAGCTTGATTAAAGCATTTTTTACAATCAGTCTAACAGCATTAGGATTTAACAAGATGTTGGAGAATGAAGTGTTGGTGAGGCATCACATACAATGTGTTTGAATTAATTATTAGTTCAAAAGAATAGGTAAAAACAAACAGAAAGTTGAGCTACAGGAAAACTGTGAGGAGCCATTGTTTACACATCACTTTGACTGGCTGATCACAGTTCAGATTGGATATCGCTCTTCTCCGAAGTGTGCAAACTTGCCTGAATGAGTCAAGGTCGTATCAAATGGACTAATTAGTAAATGAACATCTCAACCACTCTGTTATCATCACTTCTGGACATTTCCAAATAGAAAAAAAAGAACTTGAAATGACTTAATGAGCTTTAAAAAGGCTGTTTTAAGACAAAAACATGTGTCTTGTTTCAGTTTTGGAAACATTGTGTTCCATAAAGAATATTTAAATTACACAACACGTCCTTAATAGTGGGAAAAAGTTTCTTTAGATTACTCAAATTTATGAAAAGGGGTTATATGAAGAGTTATGAAGTAAAAACTTCAAAGATACTTAAGGTTCTTTTTGGGCATCATACATTCTCAGAAAAAATGGTACAATGTTATACCAAAGAAGGTACAAACCATTGTCACTGGGGCAGTACCTTTTTATGGGACAGAATTATACCTAATAAGACAAAGAAACAAATTTGGACCATTGCAGTTTGTACCTTTACGGACATGATTTGTACCATGGGAAATCAACATGTACCTTTGGTTTTTAAAACCTGCTGATACAATATTATACCTTCATCAAAGGTACAAATCTGATCCATAAAGGTACCACCACATTGACAAAACACTTTGTACCTACTGTAACAGTGTCAAAAATGTTTACCACACGTTTATTTAAAATACCTTAAACGTTTAGTTTATAATACCTATAGTTTTATGTTTTAAAAGTTGTTTTGTATCATTGTATTATAGAACTTAATAATTAATGTTTCAGTTTCTTTAAACATGTGCTTTTAAATTATGATTCTTGTTTTAATGTGGAAATTATTCATAAAATCACTTTGCCTTTCCAGTAATATTTATTTTCATAGATATTGTAATAAAGAAGGAGTTGTCCAACACTTATGTACCTTTACCAAGGTACAAACTGTTCCTCAAGGTACCTTTTTCTGAGAGTGTACTGACTATTTTTTAAGAAATACAAGTGTTAACATTGCTCGAATAAAAAAAAACACTGGGGTCACTGTGATTTTTTTAAAGAAATTAATATTTTTATTTTTTACTTTTACTAAGATTTTTATGTTAAATAAATTCAAAATTATTTTATATTTTCTATTCATTAAAAAAACATGGAATAGGCATAGGAAGATAACCCAGGTATCCCGTGGGTATACCGTACCATGGTTTGTAAAAGTAAAGGTTTTAAAACCACCAAAATGTTAAACCGTTAATAAAGAATTTGTAAGATTTTTTATTCACATTTTTTGTGTGTGTTTTAAGACAACAGTATCTCCAGCAGAAAAGATATCCAAAGATTGTAAAGAAATTTGTGTTTTTGAAACTAATGAAGACAGCAGAAGTCAATGATTCATTTGAATTATTCAGCCTGACATGTTAACTGCTCCAAAATAGTATAAATGTTTCTCAAAATAAAATATTTTTGATCAAAGGGGAAAAAGTTCTTGTTTTTACCCAGACGATAAAAAAAACATATTTTAGAGCAGTAATCACAATACCGTAAAACTGTGATATTTTTATCGAAGGTTATCATACCGTCAGAATTTATACTGGCTCATGCCTACCATGGAAAACTACATTTATAATGTTGTCCAGACAATTTTCAAGTAGCACAATCATTTTAAACACTAATAATAATAATAATAATAATAATAATAATAATAATAATAATCATAATAATAATAATAATAATAATAATAATAAGAAGAAGAAGAAGAAGAAGAAGAAGAAGAAGAAGAAGAAGAAGAAGAAGAAGAAGAAATATTTCTTTAGCACTAAAATAACATTTAAGAATGATTTCTGTGATACTGAAGAGTGAATCAATGATGCTGAAATGTGGCTTTGCCTTTACAGTAATCAATTACATTTAAAAATGCACTAAAATATTAAACCCTTACTTTACATTGTAATAATAGGATTTCACAAAACTTTTGTTTTTACAATATCAAAAGCAACCTTGCTGAGCTGGGGAGCTTACTGACTCCAAAACACAATAACCCTAAACTTCTGAATGGTATACATGTAAATAAGCAGAAATATAATAGTATATAAATATAATCGTATTGGTTTCTTATGGATAGTGCAAGTTAAATGCTGATCTTTATGCAATTCACATTAGTACTACAGTAAACTAATTAAAACCGAATCAAAGACAGAAAGATAAATGTCTGCAGCATCTTGAGATCTTGACACAGCCATGGAGAGACCGGAAGAACTGAGACTTACAACAAAGAATAGTCTATACATTAAAATAAGCTTGAATAAAACATGCAATAACATCTTTCAAGAAGGAAAAAGAAGTCTTGAACGAACTCACCTGACATGGTTGTCACAATATTTGGTGGTCTGGGCTCGGTTGAGCAGCACGGTCCGCGCTGTGGCATCTACCGGGTCCGCCTGTGATGTGGTCCCGGACATCTCATCCTCTGCCTTGCGGTAGCCGGCGGCCGAGCACGCGGGTCCTGCACCGTTCGAGTGATGGGAGAGAGGAGGCGAGGCTAGCGTGAGTGCGCGTGGAAGAAGACAGGAGGAAGAAGACACATACAAATGTGGTTTACAGTTCAGTGCGCTGCCACTATCACTAGCCTACTACTGTGTGCTGATGCAAGCCGCCCCTGATGCCAATGACGCTTCCCCGAGTGCACCGCCCTCCCCGTTCTTTTCATCCCCCCTCCATCCATCCTCATCCTCATCATCCACAAGCAAAAGCTCCGTCACCAATACAGCACACGCGCGACGCCCACGGGACCCCCGGTGCAGAATGTGCTGATGGGCGCACAATGGCGCAGCAAACACCTTTGTAGGAAACCTTGCGCGTTTGTTTATCCTCATAAACGCCTCTTTTTTCAATGAAACACCTGTGTATTGGCGATGCGCTGAAACGGAACGGAACGAGGCAACGGCTGAGTCTTGAAATCTAGCGTGCTGCCTACTTAGATTGCATTTCCGCGCGCGCCTCGGTTGAGCATTTATAATACAAGACGGAGAGTCACGATGCCGGAGGAGTCTCTCCTGCTCGTGTTCAGTGGCAGGATCTGCACCGAGAGCGTCCTTTGCGTCGCGTCGCTGGTTTTTGCAGCGCTTTTCTCATTTTCGCCGTCGGAATGAAACAAAAATTATTTTAGAAATAGAAAATTACAATTAGTTTAAAGGGACATTATATGATAGTTATAGTCTATTGATTTAATAACACTAATACACAAAAATATAAATATTTAGTAATAATTAATATTATAACAATAAAGTTGTCCATATAAATTACTATTTTAAATTATATGAATGTACATAAAGTGGCTGCTCATGTAAACACGTAAATAGAATACTAATGTATAAGATTGATTAAAGCTTTAATTTAAATAGAAATAGCTTGAAATAATATTTAAATGCAAATTACTATAATAAAAGGTTAAATAAAAATTAAATAATAATAATTAAAAAAAAAAAAAAAATATATATATATATATATATATATATATATATATATATATATATATATATATATATATATATATATATATATATCATCGGTTTAAAAAACTAGTCCAAGAACCAAGAATTTTTTCATTGACTTATTTTCCTGATAAAAACAATATAATAAATTGACAATAGCCTGCCAGTTTTGAAGTGATGACAATGCATGCACATTTAGTAATACTTAATATTATTTTATTATTATTATTTACTATGAAGTTGCTGCAATACCAACAGTATTGCAGTATTTTGTATAAATATGCTGACATAATATTCATATCATATATGTAAATAAATTAAATATATATAAATAATTTCATTTATTCAGCAGTGGCCTCGAGCTTGCAGCTGATTGGTCCTTTAGGTGACTGTTCAACGATGACGTACAGCTTCTTTGAGTCCAATGTAGGAGAAGCGGTCGCGGCGCGTCGCGTGGGGTGTTTTTGAGACGCGGCCACTCACTGCTCTGCTGATCCCAGTGATTCCTGCTCAAACACTGCCTCACCGCAGCCCCCCTGCCAAACGATTATTTTTCCGCACATAATAAATAATGTAGGCTCGGTAAATAACAGCTCGGACTGGATGTGACAGGAGAGTTTACCCAGCTGCTGCATAATCGAAAGCGGGCGTGGAGAGATGGACCGCGCGCGTCACTTCTCCCATTCCAGTCAGACGACGAACCCCAAACCTGCGCGCTCCGGGTCATTTGTCAGTCTCAGAACATTCATAAAGCTCCACTCCGAGGTGTCTTTGCAGTAACAGAAGACGTCTGGTTTCCCTCCAGAGACCGCGCTTTCTCTGTTCGCGTCTAACTAACGCGTTCCCCGCAGTCCCACACAAAAGCCTTACATTTAAAGGCACAGGCACTTGCTCGAGGGCCACAGCTGTCTTTCTGTCTGTCTGTTTGTCTGTCTTTCTATCTTCACAATTAGGGATCGAAATGTACTAAACGTGTAATGACAGGCAAGGATTCGCTTCCTGTTCATTTGCTCCTCCTCGTTTCCAGGATGGTAATTTCACCTGAGGGAAGAGAGTTACTGTTTCTCAAAAGGGTTTGTTTTGGTAGGTCAAATTGAGGTTAGTAAGTTATTAAGTGTAGTATTATAGGGAGATTTGAAATGGACTGCTTCCAGGGGTAAACAAATGTGGATCAGGGAATAAATAAATGTTAAAGAATATGTCACTAAAAGACACATAATGGCTGATCATATTATTGAAGAATTATTTTTAAACTGGGCCAATATAATCTGCAATTGTTTTCACTAAAATATGCATTAATGGTTTGAGTCACAGAATTTGAAGTCAACTAGCTAAATTTGGAATTATTTGTATAGCCTATTGATTAAAACATTATAAAATACATAAAAAAAAAAAAAAAATATATATATATATATATATATATATATATATATATAATTAATTAATATGCTAAAGAATATAAGTATTTTTGTTGACTGGTCAGAATAATGTGGGTTTATGAATTATTAAAATGAATAGTCACATATATTACCATTAACCATCTGCTAAGTGATTTATATAATTAAAAAGTAATAAACCTATCTCCAAACTGCACAGTTATGTATGATTTTGTTCTATACTTTATTTGCATATGTGGTTGGGGAAAAAAAAGGTCAACGTTAATAAAAATGGCATTGAAAGCTTCAAAATCAAGCTTGGACTAAATTATTTATTAACATACTGGGCCACGCATATTATTATTGTTATTATTATTGTTATTATTATACCTTTTTAAGCTAAATTTGTAAATTCGTAATTTGTTAAAATTGGAAAACTCATTCACTGATTAACTATAACTATACAAAATCATTTGTATATTTTATTATTTGCGGAAGATTAGATGGAGATGTGGATGGGAGAAAAGATTTTTAAGTGATGTTTTCTAAACAAATTTCAAGAGGAGTATGCGCAGATGTTTCAACACTTATAATATATCATTGACAATCATTCTATTATCCTTCATTTATAACTCGTCCTGCCTCTGTAACAGAGGCCAGCTAGTGAAGTGCTGGTTCGATCCCAGCTCAGAGTGGGTTGGGGGGTGTAAGACCGGTGGGGTTATATAGGTGCCGTGACCCGGATGGGCGTGCGGTTTAGGCGGGTGAGTGTAACAGAGGCCAGCTAGTGAAGTGCTGTGCAGGTAAACCTCACTCTGAACGCAAAAAGCTGCTCTAGTGCTAAATGCCATGGTCTTTAGCCTCCTTGTTAGAGCAACCGACTCCCATGCGGAGAGTTGCCGGTTCAATCCCAGCTCAGAGTGGGTTGGGTGGTGTAGGACTGGCGGGGTTACACCTCCATTATCTCACGACTTTAACATCACTCCACCCCGACACCTCACCTCTTAACAATATCTACCTAGGGGGAGCGCTCTGAGGCTGGGCTAGACACTTCACTCAGACCACAACGTCTCTCGCTTTCCCAACACGGGGAATAACACGAGTTGGGGTGTCTTTTCTAAGCTCCGAGTCCTCTCACTGGACAGCACGCCAAATATGCTTCTGTAAGCTATCTGTAAGTGTGAACTCATGAAAAATATCATTAATTGATTTACTGTAAATCATTTATTGATCAGATTATTAATAATCTATTAACATGTATTGGGACAAATGTTGCATTGTTAACAATGTTGGTTTGCGCTGAAATACCATCAAATAACATTCCATTAGATATTTCGCTTTTGTATTTTACTTTGATACTTGCCTAAGATGTAAACTAATATGAATGCTAAAAGGACACTGAACATTTTCAGATTAGACTTTTGCAGGATTTATGAATTATTAACATGTAAAGGATCACAGCTTTTTTACAAAAGAAAAGTAAAAGTAAAAGATCAGCTGTCATACTTTGTGCTATAATGCTGTTTATTTCCAAAGGGTTTGACCCACAGGATTTGCCATCAACCAATTAATTAGAAAGATAAATAGCTTTTTCTGAAAAGAGTTATTCAAGCAAAGTAAAAAATAAGATGTAATTGTGTTTCATTTCCACTTACAGTAAAAGAGATTAATAGAGACAATAGAGGAAATATTAAACGGCTCATTTAAAAAATGCTTCATAATTGTTCATGTCAAAACGATCCATTTTCCACTGTATTTGCAGCTAATTTTCCCACAAAGAATGTTGAGTGAGAATCTTCAGAATCTAGACAGAGCCTTCATGCCCCCTCTTGCCCCATGTCTAATCGCTTTATCTTTCAGTCCCTCATGCAAAACCATAAACCACATATATCAGCTCAAACACAACACATTATAAGGGCTGTATATCACCATCAGATCGTCATGCTTTCTGAGATTTCTTTCTGTAAAGCTCTTAACACTTGCTTGTAAACAACCTGATCTTAAGTTATGAGAAGCAGGGTGTATAAATATAGCAAGCGCTCTTCTCTTGAGTGTCAAAGGCCAGCCTGACCACGGATAACTATCTTGCCGCTAACTGAGAATTGTGTTAACTTGTAGTTATGTATGGCGTCACATAATTTAACGCTGAAGACACTTGCTCTCAAATGTGTTTTTATGGCGTAATAAATCATGGCTAATGTATCTTTCAAGGTGACTCTGGGCACCTTCAGCGTTACAGCAGTAGCTCTCAACTAATTGTGCTTCAGGACATAGAATTTGCATTGAACACCAAGTTCTGTTTATCGTACAAAATTAAATGACTATTAAATAGCCTACAGCATTTCTGCTATCTACATACAACCCCTTTAAAGGGTCACGAAACTCCAAAACACATTTCATGAGATGTTGACAGTCATAGATGTGTCCCACGCTGCTAAAAACACGATTAGGACACATATATTGCACAAAAGAAGTGAAAACTGGTTGTTTTTGCATTACTTCGAGCAAATTCGTTCTTCCAGTTTGAAAAGAAATTTTGAAGGTACATCACGGCCATGAGATCCTTGTGTAAATTCCAGCGTGTAGACTGGCTGTCTGTACCGGTGTGTACAACGTGACGTCTTTGAGCTTTCATCATTATTCAAGAGATAGACTAGGTTCAAACCAATCAGCATGCTCTATTGTGAATGAGGCGCACTCACAATACTTCAACTTCATTAATATGCATGATATAACTTTGATAACTGTTTTTACCTGTTAGAGTGTTCAGACGGCAGAGAGACGCCATGTTGTGTTGCCAACCGTAATTAAAACAAGTGGAAGAAGAATTGTTTGGAGACATGGGTCGTCGGTGTTTTGTTTATAAATGTGCTGCAACGATGGGGTTTTTTTCGATGAGAGTTCAGCTGGGCTCACATGTGGATTACTGTGGTCTGCTAACACGCGACAAAATACATTTGTAAGGAACGTTTTTTACCTGAGAGAAATCCAGATTCGCTGCTCTTCTTCTTTTAAAATAGACACGGTTCCAGTTTGTGTTGATTGTCCTGTCTCTACAGATTTGGTGAGTGATCAGTGTTCTTTTGTTTATGTTTCATAAGAGGCAAAGTTAGTTAGTATTGTCAGCAGTACTCTTTCAGTTTTTAAAGACATACCTTAATCAAAATGATATTACAGTACGTTAATATTACTACAATATTATGGGCTGAAAGATCCGCTATAAATGCTGCTCTCCAAATGTAAACATGTAAGCATCTTAATCAAACTATTACCATCAGCTCGGATTTTTGCTGCATTTTGTGACAGGATAGTCTATACATACACGGCTGTCTGACGCTACCTATCGAGTGCATCTAAATTACCGAGAAATGTGGAGTTTTTTTCTGTCACACGGTGTGCGGTATCAAACATTCCATTTAAACAACACTCTTCCAGCAGTTCCTCGCATCCAATATTTCGTTTGTCACAAGGGGCATGCATAAAATGCTCCTGAATGAAAGTGAAAGTGCTGAACTGCAGTTAAATTAGACAAAGTAATAATTTGCCAAATAATTCGATTACTGATGTTCATGTAAACATCAGTATATTACTGATGTCCATATCGTTTTTGCCTCTGTAAAAATAATCACGTGCTCGAACTGAAACTCCCCTTTTCATGTAAATCCTTCCCTCTTTCGCTGCTCGACACTCCCACCTAAACAAATCTGGACTTTTAACATTAGAGTTTGCGCTAAAATACAATAAAGTTTCAAAATGACACACAACATTTGACATTCAAAATCAATAAAAAGACTAGTCTTATTTTATTATGCTTGTTATAAACCTGCATCTGCGCACACTTCATTGCTTTGTAAAAATTAGTTTGCTCTCATAATCTTTTTTTTTTATAATTATTTTCAGGGGTTTTTCACTTTTAATTTGGATAGGATAGTAGAGGTTACAGACAGGATAGTATTAGTAGCAGATAGAGGGGAAGGGTCGGCAAAGGACCTCGAGCCGGACATCAAACTCGGGTCGCCAAGAGTGCTATATGCTATATGTCGGCGCACTTAACCACTTATTGGCGCCGACAACTCTCATAATCTTTAAATCAAATATAACCTTCTCTCCCCCCTCGAAACAATTTTTCTTCACTTCTGGTCACATGGAAGGCTTTTAGGGCGGGGCTATCATTCTTTTAGTGCGGAGCTATCAGTCCTTATAGGGCCGAGCTCTCAGTGTGTCTTATTTCTGCACTGCTCTCATCCAATCATAAATCTACCTCCATTTTGTTAGCAATGCCGGTCTTCCAACAATCCAATCGGTTCCCAATGGGAAATCATCTATTTTTTTCTAATTTAAGGGCTGTTTCATTTGGATCTACGTCACGAAAGGGAAAAAAGGTTAACCTTTTTCAAAACTACGCTTGTTTTCACTGAGCGGTACGGTTTGGTACAGTACAGTACGCATTCATCTCCAATTCCACTGTTATACCAAAATGGCGAATTGTACCGTACCACTTTTTCAAGGACTCTTTCATAACAGTACCTAGCACAACAGTATGATGCTAAAAGGAAGGATCGAATCACAACACAAGAAGTGCCATTTTTAAATCCACAACTGAGACACCATAATAATACAATGACGGCCCGCAGCAATGAACCATGGACGACCCAAGCTCAGAGAAGCTTCTTGTGACAAACAGCCACATGCCAAGGGGCTAGAACAGGATCTGCTGTATGTTCTTTATTGTTGTTTACAGGACCATCTAAATAATGGACTTGAGTGCACAAAAGCCACAATATGTGAACGGCTCATATGGCTTTCTTTTTTTAAGTAAGAATGATGTCAGCCAACGTTTTTTTCTTTTCTTTTCTCCTGTTATTTAAATAATAAGTGTATTGGTGCTCGCATATAACGTATAGAAAACAACATCCTCAAAACAATCCCTGTTCACACAGATCTGAAAAAATGCTAAAAAAGCTGTGTTAGGCATGCCAAACCAGTGGATGGCAATGTCACTTTGTAAACACAAAAATCCCAAAATTGTGTGAGACGGTTATGTAGTCATTTTCAGAAAAAAAAAATGGCACTTTTAAGCCATTTTCAAAAGTTAGTATTTCCCGATTTTTTTAGTTTTACCAAATAAAAAAACAACCAAAATACAAAAAAAGGTGTTTAATTAAAAACGTTTTCATGTAAACATACCCTTTAAGTGATAGTTCACTCAAAAATGGCATTTATGTAATCATTTGCTCACCCTCCCCTTGTTATGTCTCTTTTTTGGTCGAACACAAATCAGGATATATTGAAGAATGTTTGGGGAATAACAGCCATTGAACTTCAAAGCATTTTTTGTTCCTATTTCCTATGGATGTCAGTGGCTGCTTTTAATGTTTAGAACTACTTAAGTGGGAGGAATTTGTGGGGATTTTTAAAAAATTTTAGTGAACTATCCCTTTAAATATGATCATGCACTCAAAAAATAATGTTTGTTGTTTGTTCAAACTACTTAAAATGAGCAACACAATTCTTGAGTTTTTTTTGGGACAACTTAATTGTTTTATGTTCAGTACACTTAAATTTGTAAAAACTAATAAGTTAACTCAGTTCCTTCATGTTGTCCCAACACAAATCGATTGTGTGGATCCCAGAATTTTGGTCAGATTGCATGGTGTTGAATTAAAATGACAATCTTTTAACAATTAAAGCACATGCATTGTGAACATTGCAAGATTATATGGTCATTTTATTCTTTGCATTGAGCATTACATTTTCCCCTCTGTAAAAACAGACTTGCCACCCACCAGCTGAGCACATTCAGCATGTTTCCACAAAACAAACACACAAAGCGGCCTGCACCTTGAAAGGTCATACGAGTTACTCAGCAGGACGCACTTTGGACAAGAGCCAAACAATCACAAATGACCCACTTTAAAAACAAACGTTCCACTTCTTTTTTTCTAAATAGGCTCAATTTACAAGTCACCTGGAATTAAACAGTTGAGTTTGATCATTTATAAATCCATTCAGCCGATCTCCGGGTCTGGCGAGAGGACTTTTAGCTTAGCTTAGCATAAATAATTGAATCAGATTAGACCATTAGCATCTGACAAAAAAATTTTAAAAAAAGAGTTTTGATAATTTCCTTATTTAAAGCTTGCTTTTCTGAAGTTACATTGTGTACGAAGACCAAAGGAAAATAAAAAGTTAATTTTTTCTAGGCTGACACATCCAAGAAAGTTTGCTGCCGTACCATTGCTGCAGCAGACGAAATTATGTAACGCATATTTATTTTGTAATATTTATGCAGCACTGTGCTATTTGTACTATTTTATGGCTGCACATCCATCATGCAATTGCAAATCTCTCGTTCCACCACATCCCAAAGGTGCTCTACTGGATTAAGTTCTGGTGACTGTGGAGGCCATTTGAGTACAGTGAACTCATTGTCATGTTCAAGAAACCAGTCTGGGATGATTTGCGCTTTATGACATGGTGCATTATCCTTCATAAAGGATAATGTGGTCATAAAGTGATAGACATGGTCAGCAACAATACTCAGGTAGGCTGTGCCGTTGACACAATGCTCAATTGTGGCCCTATTGCTCTAATGGGCCCAAAATGTGCCAAGAAAATACCCTCAGATTCCTGTTCTTAGCTGACAGGAGTGGCACCCGGTTTTATCTTTTGCTGCTGTAGCCCATCCACCTCAAGGTTGGACGTGTTGTGCGTTCAAAGATGATCTTCTGCATACCTTGGTTGTACCGAGTGGTTATTTGAGTTGGGCCCAATCCCAATTCTATTTTTTACCCGTACCCCTACCCCTCACCCTTGCCTTTTCCCTTGGCCCTTACAACAGAGGGTTAAGGGCTTCAAAATTTACCCTTAAGATTTGGGACAGCACTACAGCACCTGCACACGTCATCATATGTCATCGTGATCTCATGCTTCATGTGAGATCAGACGATCGCGACTGCTGTAGTTATTCCAGTTGAGCTATTTTTTGGTTTTTATCTTCAGGAAATCACTGAAGGCATTTATTATGTTATCATAACGATCTAATGTGGCTATCAGATCGTAACTGTACTGTGCATTTATACATTGGCCATATTCATCTATGTAAACACACAAACACAACATTAACATTATAGCAGACACTGTAAAAAGCTCATTCTCAGCCACTAGACATTACTGACAGGGTATTCGAGTGTCATCAAGAGCCAAAATGTTGTGGGACTGCTGGGGTTATTATTAGGGATTATAGATTATTATATAATTAGCATTTTTTTTTAAAAGCATGACGGTAAAACATGAACGCGTTTATGAATATATTAAAACGTGTTTGTTTGTTGTAAAAATACATAATAATGACAAAAAAAAACTAAATTGTGGATCTCCTTACTTCCGGGTTCAGCAACGCTGCTGCTGTGGCAGGTAAATTTAGGGAAACTTTCTTACCCCTTGGTTTAGAGTGTGGTCCTGAAAAATCTTCTTTCGAAGGGCTATTCAACCCTTCCCCTTAGCCCTTTGCCTTCAATCTACAGAGAACTGGGACACCCCTACCCCTTGGCATGCACGTGCAAAACGAGGGGTAAGGGAAAGGGCTAATTGGTAGAATTGGTACAGGACCTTACTGTTGTCTTTCTATCAGCTTAAACCAGTCTGGCTGCTGTAAACCCTAGAGATGGTTGTGCAAAACCCCATTAGATCAGCAGTTTCTGAAATACTCAGACCAGCCCATCTGGCACCAAAAGCCATGCTACTTTAAGAGTCATTTAAATCACCTTTCTTCCCCATTCTGATGCTCGGTTTGAACTGCTGCAGGTCATCTTGACCATGTCTACATGCCTAAATGCATTGAGTTGCTGCCATGTGATTGGCTGATTAGAAATTTGAGTTAACGAGCAGTTGGACAGCTGTACCTAATAAAGTGGCCACTGAGTGTAGTTTCTAGCCATATCTGAATTTTCCATTTTTAAAGTTTTGATTGAAATGCTAATGGTCTAATCCGATTCAATGATTTATGCTAAGCGAAGCTAAAAGTGCTTCTGCCAGACCCAGAGATCGACTGAATGGATTCAAAAACTGTTTAACTCTACTTGTAGAATGAGCCTATTTGGAAAAAAAAGTAGAGTGTTCCTTTAATCATACGTCTAAACATCGTGCTCTCAACGATCCACTCTTCCTCTCACGCATCCATTTTCTCTTTCCTCTGGTTATTCCTCTTGCAATCCTCAACTCCTAGCCATTACCTCCTAATGATCGATACAAGGCCCATGAGATGCAGCTTGCATTTTTATTCAGCAGCAGATGAAAGCTTCAGTTACTCTCAATAACCAGACCCGCAGACACTCTGTAGCTGATTAGCACTGCAGAAACATGAATCAGCTCCAGACTGGTGAATGATGTGCAAAAATACACAGACTAGACACATTTCAGACTTTTCATAATAGACACACAGGCATCCTGGTTAAGGTGATTAACAAACACTCAGTTCACAAGTTGCTCAATGTGTGCTGATAAGGCCGAGTAGTTTGTGACTTTTGCCCTCAGATAAAGAAGGAAAAAAAACGAATTGCTCCGCTTTTGTGGGACTAGCGTAGTATAAATCACACCCAAACAGTCAACAGTTGATAAAGAAAAGCTTAAAACAACATTTATTTTCAGATTTTTACATTATAGTGATTAAATATATGAATATATGCATTTTAAATATATTATATAATAATAAATGTGTTAATATTCCAGCAAACATCAGTAAATCAACAATTTAACATTTAGTAAAATTACATATTAAAAAATATCTACATTTTTGCATACTTTATCATTTATATAATGCATTTGTATCTCTATTGTGTTTCTATATTTTCAGCATAAAGCAATAGAGTATTCCAATAAAATAAATAAAACTGCTTTACCCTTGTTCACTGTTCAAATGTACTATCCTTTTGTTATGTTCGGGATGAAAACATCCACTGAATTACACAGCTGTAAAATGCATCAGATAAATATATTTTTTTTAAATCAACCTCAATCCTGATCAAAACTACTAAGTTGTTTAGAAAATTACAGGATTTTAACTCTTTAATTGCCAAATTCAATAATGACGCCTCTGATTTGGTGATAAAAAGACACAAAATGACGTATTTTCAATATAAAAAGTAGTTGTGGACTGTATTTTTGCTTTTATCACAGTCTTGGACATGAGAACGATTATTACCAACATTGGCTGTGATGCATTATTAGATTCTCATTTTTTCTCCCTAATGTACTGTTGGTGGCTGTTTTTGCTCCATTGACTTCCATTATAACCACATTTGATGGTGCATAAATACACAGTGTTTGTTTTTATTGACTCCATGTAGTTCTGAGAGCTGTGATGCATATTTAGATTTTCTCAGACACATCAATGTAAGTGCGTAAAGGTCACTCTCACACTCTCAGACACGCATACACACACTTTAATTTGCTGTTATACTCCATAAAAATACAGAAACTAAGCTTTTTTGCACAGGCCTATCTAAAGGGTTAATGATGCCAAGTGATGATCAACAGTAAAAATTACAAATGTAACCTCTTCCCAACAAGGAAAACCAATCAAAAATGCATGATTATATAGTGTCATAGTTTTGCAATCAAAAAATGTGGTTAAAACGGAAGTCAATAGAGCAAAAACAGCAACCAACAGTAAATTAGGGAGAAACAATGAAAATTAATTAAAAACAATGTCTCAAAGGCAATGTTTTTTCACATGTCCAAGACTTTGATTAAAGATTTTTTTCAAAATCCAGTCCACAATTACATTTTATATTGAAAATACATCATTTTGTGTCTTTTTTCACTAAATCAATGAGATAATTTATGAATTTGGCAATTAAAGAGTTGAAATCCTGTAATGTTCTAAACAATTTAGTAGTTTTGATCAGGGCTGAGAAAAAATTTGGAAAAAAAATATTTATCTGATGCATGTTTAATTTAGTGGATGTTTCATCTCAAACATAACAAAAGGCTAATAAATTTGCCCAGATTTTTTTTTTTTCCAAAACATTTTCTTAAAATAAGTGTGAAAATAAGATTTGTCGCCAAAAAGTATTCTGCTAGCTGAAACACAGAAAAGGTTATGGCCAAATTAAGACTCAAAATCACCCCAGAGTGGATGAAAACATCCCCAACAGTACATAAGGGTTAAGTTACAATAAAAATATCATTCTTTTTTTTTTGCATCTTATAGTGGGTGATAAATAAAACAACATATTAGCATTTAATATAAAATTTAAATGTGTATATGTAAATACATTACACATCTTAAAGGGACAGTTCACCCAAAAATGAAATGTCTGTCCTCATTACACACCTAAACCTCATTGAGTTTCTTTCTTCTGCTGAACACATACGAATACTATACTAAAGAAAGCTGGAAACCTGTAACCATTGATTTTTTACCATTGGTTTTTAGCTTCATTCGTTCATTTTCCTTCGGCTTGGTCCCTTATTTATCAGGGGTCGCCACAGCAGAATGAACTGCCAACTTATTCAGCATATGTTTTACGAAACATATGCCCTTCCAGTCGCAACCCAGTACTGCGGAAGATTTTCAGCTTTCAGTAGTAAATCAGTAGGTTTTTTTAAACATAAGTAGGTTATAATTTTCAATATATTTGAATTATGATTAATATACATTTCAATACTTAAATACTTTAGTTAATTACTCTGATGAACACAAAAGTCATTAAGGTCACTACGTTAAAATATTCATCACATTATGTCATTAAATATCAGTGGCATCTAAGAGTTTTTGATTAGTCATGTCTGAACTATCACTCTGTTTGACCTAAGCTCAACGTGGGGTGACTTGGGTCAACTGGCCATCCGCCAGCTTTTCACCACTAAAAAGCAGCATGCTTTTAAATTATGAATAGCCCTGGGTTGCATTATTCATCTGTACGCCTTTGTAGCGGCGCTCATTTTACCCGCTGCATTCTCTAGTGCCGCATGCATTCATTCAGCGGCCTCTCTTATTCCATGCAATATCACTGCACACCTCTCTGATTGTATTATACTACTCTGATTAGTCAGACTATGGCCATGCTCTTCAAACTGGTGTCAGATTCCTCTATTGTCTAGAATTTTCTGCTATTGCAACACAAAGGCAGAGGCGGTTCACGAGGACAGCGAGCCAGCTCATCATTATCAACTAAATGTAAAAGATGGAAAATATTACACGATCAATATGCTAGTAAGACAAGACAAACATTTTCTATTCATACACTTGTCAACGTTGACATTTTTGGCTTTTCATAAAGTTTTATTTTTCTAAATAATACAGAAAACCTCCAAGATATACTAAGTTTCATACTTTATACATTTGTATCTAGATTGTAATTATGATAAGGTTTATTTTCTGTAAATGACACATAAATCTCCACTTCATACAAGAAACTAGTTTTATTTATATGTGTGGTGTGAATATTTTTGACAGAAAGATACGTTCATACATAATTTGCCTAATTATAGCTTGTATTCTACAAAAACGTTTGATAAAATGACCTTTTCCTGCAATGAAAAAAGATTCACTGGATTTGTTTTTTTTAATGCAAGCGGTTGCAAACAATTTATATGGGCTGAATTTAAACAAATTAAGTTGAATGTTACTAAATTTAATTTGATTGTTTAAATTCTGCCCATATAAATTGTTTGCAAGCGCTTACCATAAATAAATGTAGTAAATCCAATGAATCGTTTATTTCAGTGTGGCTGTTTGCAGAATTTTTTCTGGATTAAGTGTAAACAAATTCTCAAAATCTCCTATTTAAAAATCTTTGACTCTAATATGTCAAAAAGAAAAAGAAAAAAGGATTTTGAAACAACCTTTATCCAATGTTCACTGGTGCTGGAAATGTATGCAAATTAGTGGATATTTAATGAATGAATAATGCCTTATTTACATCTTTAAACAATATTTATTTTAAAAATTGTTCAAGAAAAATGTTTGTAATTCTTTAATATATCTTCTTCTAAGGTAAATGTGAATCATCTTTATCTTCTTCATTCATCTTAATCTTTCATACCTTTGTGAAATTTAAATTAAACTTTAACTGCGAAAACTGGACTGACGCAGTTTCAATTTACAAGAACTTCTATGTTAAGCTGCTTTGACACAATCTACATTGTAATAGCGCTATAGAAATAAAGATGAAGATGAAAGTCTTTGGAAATTATTTTTCCTATTTAGGCTGAATTTAACCATAAACTTACTATATACGGAGATATATATATATATTATATATATATATATATATATATATATATATATATATATACATATATATATATATATATATATACATATATATATACATATATATATATATATATATATATACATATATATATATATATATATATATATATACATATATATATATATATATATATATATATACATATATATATATATATATATATATATACATATATATATATATATATATATATATATATATATATATATATATATATATATATATATATATATATATATATACATATATATATATATACATATATATATATATACATATATATATACATATATATATATATACATATATATATATATACATATATATATATATATATATATATATATATATATATATATATATATATATATATATATATATATATATATATATATATATATATATATATATATATATATATATACACTGTATATATATAGAAATATCAGAATCTGTCAAATAAAGATCCTGAATCATTTTACTCAAGTCAAAAAGAGTGTCAGTAATAATGATTCATTAATGATAATGTCAAGATGGTAATAAACATGTGCCGTTTTATCTTGAGATAGAAGATAAACTGACATATAACCTAAAAGCTTAGTTTTCATACAATAGTCCACACTGAAAAAAGTGATTATTTACTTTAAACCCATTGCCTTAAAAGCTATAAGTTGACTTTACTTCAAAAAAGTGATTAAACCCATTGTAACTTGTAACTGTTGGAACTGAAAAAAAATCAAGCACATTTTCTTAAACATTTTAAGACAACAGGTTTACTCAAAGTCAACTAATTGTTTTCAAAGCAAGTTTACTCATTTTAAGTAAAGGCAACTAATTGTTTTCAAAGCAACAGGTTTACTCATTTTAAGTAAAGGCAACTAATCGTTTTCAAAGCAACAGGTTTACTCATTTTAAGTAAAGGCAATTAATTGTTTTCAAAGCAACAGGTTTACTCACTTAAGTAAAATTTTAAATATTTTTTTTACTTTAAATTTTACTTAAGATAAGTGAGTAAACCTGTTGCTTTTAAAACAATTAGTTGCCTTTACTTAAAATGAGTAAACCTGTTGCTTTGAAAACGATAGAAATAACCCATTTTTAAGTGCTAAACTGGTTTAAAAAGGATTGAGCTTTTAAAACTAAACCACTGATGATCAACAAAAATATCAAGGCTAAAATAAATAACATTAACTTTTATAGAAGATTGGCTGGATTCAAATTGTTTGACCCCCTGCATGACCTCCATTTCCCTGCTAAAGTTTTGTCCATTTACAATTACTAATGCATATTAATGTGTATCTAATTAAATAATAAAAGCACACTGCAAAAAAATTAAAAAATAAATAAATAAAAAACGATTTTCATACTTTTCTAGACAAGCAAATCATAGTCTTGTTTTAAGAAATAATATGGCAAAATATATTAAGAAAGCAAATAATAAAATATAATAAAATATATTAAAGAAATAATCTGCCAATAGGGTAAGAAAAATGATTTTATTTCAAAAGTAAAAACAAGATTATTTTCTTAACCCATTGGCAGATTATTTTGCTTGTTTTAAGGAAAAACTCACTTTGGCATATTATTTCTGAAAAAGGGAAATGATGTTTTGCTTGCCTAGAAAATTCTTCTAGATGTAATAATGTTTAGATATTTAGACTAGAAACCTGATAAAAAAAAATCAGTAAGAAAAACATTTTAGCAGTGCATTAGTACCAAATAAAGCACAGACAATGGATTTTGTGTATATCTATCATCTCTATGTGTCAACAGAAATCAATACACAAACTTTTGTTCTTCCTAAAATCAAGAATGACTCCACATTGTTCTTTTCAAAACTGACGATCCATCCTAACCTTCATGCTAATGAAACAATAAAAGCATTAGTATTAAATAAACCACTAAGGATCAATTGTATGCGTGTCTATGGTCTCCATGCGGGATCAGTATCTGAAGCATCAATATTTCATGATCAATTTGCTCATCCCGGCCGCAGAATCAGAAACCCTTTACCTACAGAGCCCCGTCTAGACCCACTGCGCCTTCTGGGTGGCATGTTTGGTGACCCACAGGTTCTGCTGACCCCCCGAGGGGAACGAGGCGTGCGTTTGTGTCCCCGGGTCGACGAAAAGGGTGAATGAGGCACGAAAGCCTCTTACAGGCACAGTGACCAGGGGAAGGTAATCCTCTTTCTGTCGGCTCTGCAACTTCACCTGTATCTAATCCTGACCGGGATCATTCACTTACACCACCCGCGACCTCATGCACAGGCCATGCAAGCGTCACATCTAACCCCTGACCTACTAACCAGCATCCACACCAGAAAGACCGCCGTTTCTGTAATGCATGCAGGTATTTTGGAGCGCCCGATGCGTGCTGCACTCTTGGAAATTACGGTGCAAAATCTGTCACTGAGGCGGTGCCTTTCCAAAAGGTACTCTTTAGGTACTAATGAAAACTTTTAAAGGCCCAATATAAACCCTTTAGGCACACATGTGCACCTTGTAGGAAGATACCGCCCTGGTGACAGCTTTTATACTTTAATTTCTGAGAGTGCAAGCCATGTGTAGAGTCATTCCTACAGTTTGGTGGGTTTTATTGTATGTGAAACAATACAGCATGATTCTTATATAATAGTCATCATCTTTCACATGCTTTTCTGTGTACATCATTAACAAAAAATCATAATGATTATTATCTAAGTATAATTTGAATAAATAAACAGTAAGTTCATTTAATATCATGATAATTATACACTGAAAAAAATCACTCATTGGATTTACTCAATTTGTTAAGGTAAGTGTTTGCAAACATATTATATGGGCTGAGTTTAAACAAGCAAATTAAATGTGGTAATGTTTCAACTTAATTTGTTGGTGTAAATCCAGCCCATACAAATTGTTTGCAATTACTTACCTTAAAAAACTGAGTAAATCCAATGAATCTAGTGTGAATATAACCATACATTTAAAATAATAAACTAATTACTTTAACAAATTTCCAAGAATTACTTAAAGGCCTTTACTTCACCCAAAAATGAAATTTACTCACCCTTGAGTGAGTTTCTTTCTTCTATGGAACACAAAAGATATTTTGAGGAATGTTATTGACTTACATAGAAAAAAAAATACCATGGAAGTCAATGGTTACCGGTTTGAAAATCTTTCAAGATATCTTCAGAAAAAAAGAAACTCAAATGTAAGTGAAGGAGGAGTAAAATGACAAAATTAGTATTTTTGGGTGTATATTTAAACAATATTTTATTTTTGGGATATTATGGTGTGTAATACTATTAAATTACTTTATGCCACTTTAGTTGAAAACGTCATCAGGGGGTGTAAAGGCCCCCTTAAACTCCAGTCCGCCCTGGTACACCGGAGCTACTTGCTCTTTAAAATCTTTAGTGCATTACTTAAATCATATGACTTTCAAAAAGTGGCCTCGTTTCCATGTAGGGAAAAGCAACTCCAAGCAGAAAGTACTCCTCTTACTCAGTTGTTCCAGCCTGATCTGACAAGGAACTGTAACTATTTTACTTTTTGTCAGTGTAGTGGCTTTATTGATACAAATTCATAGGAGTTCAGTCCAAACCCTGTCCCTAAACCCAACCGTCATTAGGAGATGAGCAAATCGTAATTTGTCATTTTACAAATGAAATCACTCTATTTTCAGACAAATGAGCAATTATATCAAAAAGTTACAAACTGCCATGAGCTAGCATTGGTTGTTCTACGCTGTACAGTCATGACAACAAACAGTTGAAGTCAGAATTATTAACACTCCTGTGAAGTTTTCTTCTTTTTTAAATATTTCCCAAATGGTTTAACAGAGCAAGGAATTTTTCATAATATTCCTAGATTTTTTCTTCTGGGGAAAGTCTTATTCGTTTTATTTTGACTAGAATAAAAGCAGTTTTAAATTTATTAAAAACCATTTTAAGGTCAAAATTATTAGCCCCCTTAAGCTATGTATTTTTTTTAATTGTCTACAGCAGTGGTTCCCAATAAGGGGTCGGGACCGTCCTGAGGGGTCACAGGACAATAAGGAGGGGTTGCTTGGCGATTTACAAAACTCAAATTAATTTTATTAAACTATTAGAATGACCATATTTCATCCATAACCTACTGAAGAAGTAGTTAATAGTAACATTGTTGACTTGTTAATAATAAACATCAAAAAACAACATGCAAGTAAAAAGCCATCAGCCTTTCAATTTTTTTTTGCGACCCCTAGAGTGATTATTTTAGATTAAAGACACAGCAATAGCGTCAGACACAGCAGATTTATTTTATGGCACCAGGTTAAACTTTCTGACACCTTTACGGCACTCACGCACATTAAAAATCAATTCAGGCCACATTTAAACATGGAGGATGGTCTCCGAGTGGAGTTCTCCAAAATTAAACGATGAATAGACGTGGGCCTATTAGTATGTGTGCACCGTTGTGTGCAAGGTTTATACAATTATAACCACCTGAGAGAATACTGGGGGTAACTAGCATTATTTTGGGGGTCACGAAAAAAGTGTGGGACCCCCCTGTCTACAGAACAAACCACAGTTATAGAATGACTTCCCTAATTACCCTTACTTGCCTAATTAAGCATTTAAATATAACTTTAAGCTGAATACCAGCATCTTGATAAATATCTAGAAATATTATGTACTGTCATCATGGCACAGATAAAAGCCATCAGTTATTAGAAATGAATTATTAAAACTATTAGGTTTTGAAATCTTCTTGGGGAAAAATACAGGGGTCTAATAATTAAGAAGAGCTAATAATTCTGACTTAAACTGTATTTTGTTGTTACTTTAACTCATTTTAATAATGTAAACAAGTTTCAGCTTATGTTATGTAAAGTTTAGTTTGATGTTTCAAGTCTATTTAATTGAATTAAATTGAGGTGTAAAGTTAATTCATCAGATTTAACTTAAATATTTCAAGGTAGCAACACATTTTTACGGTGTTGTTAATAATATCTTCAAATCTCCACTCTCTGTTTGCATTGTGAATATATTATGTGACATGGTAGACAAAAATCCTAGTAAATCGTGAAATGCTACGTTGTGAAATCCTCATCCTCATTAGCTTACAGCCTTAGCTTAACCAGTGTGGGGGTTTTTTTGACTATAAAGACAGATTTGACCAAACTGTAGGAATGAGCCGTATCTATCCACCAGTCTATCCATGCAGTGTGATCCTGAAGAAAGGGTGGCTTCATGCTCCTGTGAGGCTCCAAGCAGCAGCAGCGGGAGGCATCGGCCCGCTTGAGGAGGGCACTCACTTTTCTCAAACCTGTCTGCCAGGCGGGAACACATGTTGGGGCCCACGGGCTGGTCCTGCCGCAGGGGAGAGTCCTGGCTAAGAGGGGTCAACACTAACTGTTCTGCAGGAACCCGGCAAGGATTGCCATAAGAAAGAAACAACACAAGATATCAAGTAAGTAACACCATACAGAGCAAAACACTCTTAAAAATATGCTTCTACGGATGAGAAATCCTGCATAAAAGGGATACTTCAGCCCAAAATAAAAATGTAGTCACTATTTACTCACTCCAGACCTTCATGAGCTTCTTTTTTTCCTGTTGAAAACAAAAGATGATACTTAGAAGAATGTTAGAAAGGAGTAACCATCGACTTCCAAAGGAATAACAAATACTGTGGAAGTCAATGGTTAATGGTTTGAAACATCTTTCAAAATATCTTCTTTTGTGTTCAACAGACAAAAAGGAACTCAAACAGGTGATACATGAAGGATGAGTAAAATGACAGGATTTGTATTTTTGGATGAACGGTCCCTTTAAAGAGCTTTTTTACTAATAGAAAGCATTGTTTATATGGTGTCAAGTTTCTTCTAAACTTGATTTATTTACAACAAAATGCTGTTTACCTTGCTGGCTTGCATTTATAAGCTCTCAGTTCAATAATGTCCCACATTACTTTCCCATTGAAACGTCTCTCAATTCAATTTGTTAGGCATAATATTGAAGTAATAAGTCTAGGATGAACGTAAAAGGCTATTGTGATGTTTAATGTAACTATGAATATCAAATTCATATGGAATATTGTTATCTAAGTGACTGGAAAAAAACCTGAAAATAAACTTTAATCATGAGCGCCAACAAAGAATCATAGTATTTAAATTATGCAATGTTTTTTTTTCCATTTGATTATTCAATTTCTGTACATGAATACTGTTATACTTCACAGAAAATTGAATAGCAATGTTTATTTGATGTATTGTATTAATCTGTGCATTTAATGCAGATGCCTAAAAAAACAAATAAACACCAGTCATTGTAAAATAAAATATTAAAGAAATAATCTAATGTTTTAATTTAATAAAAAAATGTATTGCAATGTGTCTAAAGTGACTTTGATAACATAAAAACTTCATAACCTAAAACTGCTGAATAAGTATCATGCATTATTTTGCATACCTTAATGCAGTGTTTCCCAACCCTGTTCCTGGAGGCACACCAACAGTACATATTTTGGATGTCTCCCTTTTCTGACCCATTAACTTCAGGTGTTGGAGTCTCTTCTGATGTTATGATAAGTTGATTCAGGTGTGTTTGATTAGGTTGAAAATGTGTACTGTTGGTGTGCCTTCAGGAACAGGGTTGGGAAACACTGCCTTAATGTAATAAAATCTGCCAGTATAAATTTATGAACTTCCAAGGAAAAAAACAGCAGTTTATTTGATAAAAAAAGAAAAACTTTTTATTAATTCTTAAATAATTCTCTTAATTCTGGGTTGTTTTGTGACATCCAGGGAGAAAAGAAATGAATTAAAGATAACAACTCAAAATATGGTTTCTACCCAAGATAACCTTCATTGATTTCTCTAAATATGCACTCAAAGTTCTGTATCTTTATTTGTTTCATGAAGAAATCAGTGTATTTGATTTATAAAAAACTATTTAATTTAATGCATGTACAATTGAAGACAAAATTATTAGCCCTCCTGAGAAATTTAAATTCAAAGTGATGCCTAACATGGATTTTTTTCACAGTATTTCCTATTACATTTTGCTTCTGAAGAAAATAATTAACCGAACTAGCCTATTTCACCTAAAAATACCTAGCCAAGCGTTTTAAACTGCACTTGAATACTATTATCTTGCAAAGTAACAAGTAAAATATTATGTCCTGTCATCATGGCAAAGAAATCATTCATTCATTCATTCATTTTCTTTTCGGCTTAGTCACTTTATTACTCAGAGGTCACCACAGCAGAATGAACTGCCAACTTATCCAGCATATGCTTATACACAGCGGATGCCCTTCCAGCTGCAACCCAATACTGGGAAACATCCATACACACTTATCCACAATCATACACTATGGCCAATTTAGCTTATTCAATTCACCTAGAGTGCATGTTTTTGCACTGTGGGGAAAATCGGAGCACCCGGAGGAAACCCACGCCAGCACAGGGAGAACATGCAAACTCCACACAGAAATGCTATCTGACCCAGCTGGGGCTTGAATCAGCGACCTTCTTGCTGTGAAGCAACAGCGCTACCCACTGCGCCACCACGCAGCCGCAAAGAAATCACGTATTAAAAATTATTTTCAAAATACTATGTTTAAAAATGTGTTAATCTTCTCTCTCCATTAAACAACACTTGTGAAATGTATAAAAAAAAAGAATACAAATTTCATATGAAGGCTAATAATTTTGACTAATAATTAACTGTATAATTATATAATTAACTGTATATGAGTGCTATCATCAGTATTAAGTTTAAATTTTGATATGTAAATAAAAAATGTATCTAATGTTTAAATATGTAAATAAATAATTATTTTTTTAAATCAAGAATTTATTTCACCTCAATTAAAGCATTAGAGGTGACGTGGTGGCGCAGTAGGTAGTGCTGTCGCCTCACAGCTAGAAGGTCGCTGGTTCGAGCCTCAGCTGGCTTAGTTGGCATTTCTGTATGGAGTTTGCATGGTCTCCCTGCGTTCGCGTGGGTTTCCTCCGGGTGCTTCGGTTTCCCCCACCAGTCCAAAGACATGCACTATAGGTGAACTGGGTAAGCTAAATTGCCCGTAGTGTATGAATGTGTGTGAATTAGTGTGTTTTCCAGTGATGGGTTGCAGCTGGAAGCGCATCCACTGCGTAAAACATGTGCTGGATAAGTTGACGGTTCATTCCGCTGTGGCGACCCTGGATTAATAAAGGGACTAAGCCAAAAAGAAAATGAATGAATAAAGCATTAGAGTCATCAGTTTCCTATATGCTGTTTATCATGTATAAAGAGTTAACAGATACTGCCCCTGTGTGGCCTTTAACTGAACTACACAAACACAGAAACTACTAAAACAGGCCTAAAATGTGGCAGATCACGATTTCTCAAATGACTGTTCAAGCAACATCACTCCAGTCACACTGTTAATCTTAAAAGCATTTGATTTACATGCGTGTGATTTTGTTTCGATTGTGCTATTTGGCAACTGGAGCACATGGAGAGCAATGTGGACAGAAAGCAGCTGTCAGTCATCTGTGGAGTTCAGTACAGTTGAGTGGATTAATGACCTTTCAGCTTAATTACAGCAAACTGCTTTCTTTTCTCAATAGCTTTGAACGGATTATTCTTCAAGGCACATGTTTCTTTTCAGCTCATTTCATTTAGGAACTTCTTGAAGTGGCTTTTTCATTATGGTGTAGTTTTCGAATGGTGTAGTTGAGGATTTTTGTGATAAAACAGGGTACAAAAGTACTTCAAATTAGGACTGCACAATATAATTATTATAGTTATCGTGATAATAAATATATGCAATATCGCAGAGAAGTGTTTGTTTGATTGTTTGTTTTATTTATTATGTGGCACATTTAAAAAACACTAATGTTGACCAAAGTGCTTTACAAATCAAACAACACACAAAATCTATACTTGCATATGGAAACAAAATAAAATTAATTACAATCAAATGCAAGAGACAGAAGATGATTTCAAATGGGATTTAAAAGCAATAAATTAAGTTAATTGTGTGCTGCATGCATAGGTTGTTTATGCTAATCTGACCAATCAGATACTATCTTTATCCCCACCTCTCCAGAAGGTGCTGCTTAGTGAAACTAAAGCAGAAAATAAATACTAATGCTGCGAGACAAGAAAAGAAAATTACAACAGACAATAAAAATCTGAATTTCTGCTGAGGTTGTTAGTCAATTGTGGTGTTTTTTAATGTCTCAATGTTTGCACCTTGACACAGTTTTATTTTAGTTTGATCATTACATAAATAAATGTTTTCTTTAAAAATTGCTGCTAAAATAGCATTTCGCAAGTGAATTATATCATAAGAAATATCGTTTTTATCGTGACTCTCAATAACAATATATGCATTATTTGCATTTTTCCAGTATCTTGGAGCCCTACTTCATATCTCCCAAAACTTCCAAATCAACTTTTGGAAGCTTTTTGGACAGAACTGTGTAGGTATAGTGTGTCCACAGTCATACTGGAGTGATAGAAACACAACAAGTCTCTTTTTTTCTATTTTCCTGACACTAAAATAGGATCTAAATCCCTTCCATTTTAAGGCCCACTGCAACGTGACGTAGGAGTGTGGTTTCCCCACCCACTGAATTGATTTACAGATGCGTATGTCTTTGTAGTAATGTGTATAATCATATCCACAAGACAGGACGTGTGCAAAGCAATCGGAATTAAAAGATCTGTTCAGCTCTCTGTGATCATCAATCATCATCAAATGTGATCAAGAATGAGTTTTACAAGTTTAAAACGTTTTTAAAACAGCGCATGTTTGTAATAAAGTAAAGATGGTAAATTCGCTGTAAGTCATCACCACAGATGCTTCAAGACGCTTCAATCCCAGTTTGTAGACATTAAATCAGGTTTATTTTGTACATTAACATAACGGATATCTATACAGCAGTGGATATTAACCTGTATCCTGTCACATTTGCCGTGTAAAATAGTGCAAAGTTAAACATATGCATGCATGTGTGTGTGTGTGTGTGCACGCGCTAACTTTATAACGACATTGTGTGTGACTCGTTGTTGCAGAAAGGCTTGAATTAACTCCACAACAAATACATTAAATAACAGCTGGGAAAGTTCTTTTTGTAATAAGGGAGGTCTGCTTCGTTCTTGTCTGTCACTGTGTTGTTTGTCTACGTGAAGGCTACAGCTCTGACACGCACGTGGGAACGGTGGGTGGGGAGAACCTGCTCAACTGCATTAAAGGCACAGGCAAAAAAAAACAGCTACAAAGTCAAAACAGTTCAAATTTCCCAGATTTAAAAAGGTATAATAAATAATCTGATGGGTGTTTTGAGCTGAAACTTTACAGACACGTTCTGGAGACACAAAAGACTTGAAAAAAGGGTAAAATATGTGTCCTTTAATGTATAGATGATATGTAAACAGCAAAAAAAAAAACATATGAGCAATTCCATGCAAATGTCAACCTTGCCATGAAAAAAAAATTTGTTTTCACCAAAATAGAGAAACCATTTCTACATTTTTTGTGTAAGCAAGTATTATACAGTACTATAAAAATACTCATAAATATATCTGTCAGTGTTTCAAACTATTATATTTAATTTGCCAAAATCCCACAAGAGGCAATTTCACAGCTGTCATATCCAGAACGGAAAATTGTCACATCCATAACGACATTTTTCCCTCATAAATGCAAAAATGTCAAATAAAATAAATCAATCATTTTTGTTCTATAGTGAGCCAACTCTTATCTGTTTGATTAGCATTGTTTCTGTTGGGTTGTGCAGTTTAATTCACAGAATTTCTACAAAGTATGTTGTAGACTGCAAACTTTTTTGTCACATCCATAACGCATGTTTATTTTCCTCATTTAAAGTATAAAAAATGTTCACAGATTGATATTTTTCTGATTCCATAACTTTGTGGTTAGATGTTTTGGAAAATATAAACAGATGTGTCAATTTAATGTTAAGGTATACTTTCTATGTGAATTTATGTTTTGAGTTTTTACTGCAAATGTCACATCCATAACGTTGGAATTGCTCATATATAATTTGTATGAGTAAAATCTATATATATTTTTTCCAATTACTCTATATTGTTGTGGTCATTTAGATCAGGCTTAGTAAATAGGAAATACAGACCCCAAATCTAGACTCCAAATAGTAAATAAATACAGTTTGAGTTTTAAATAACAACATATTTTCAGTTTTGTGTGAAATATCCTTTTAAAAACGAACCTATTATGCAAAAATCGCTTTTATAAAGGGTTTAAACACAGTTGTGCGGCAAGAGAATGTGAATATAAGCAGCCTCTATTTGTAAAATCTAATTAATTCTATTTTTTCTAAACACACTTGATAAAAACAGTCTGCAGAAACACTTTGATTGACATTCTCCCTTTGTAGGTGTCATCAGAGGGTAAAAGTCCCACCCATTAGTGATGATCTCTCCCTCAATAGGGTATATGCAGAGCTAGTGTTTCTTCTAATACTGATAAACTTCCGGTGTACGGTTAATGTGACTTTTTTCCATTTTATACGGTTCCTTTAACAGCATCGATGTTGTAATGTAATTAAAATACAATCAGTTAAATAGACTTTGACATTCATTTAGTTGTTCAAGTGTGAAACGAATTAAAATGCGCACGCGCCTGTCAGGATTAGCAGGTTAGCGCAGAAGCTCCATTGAATATACTGGGGTAAAATACATGTTCATATTTTAAAGACATGGTGGTAAAAGTTCTTCCGCATACTTCCGCATATACCCTATTAGCATAAACAGCCCTGGTTGAGAAGCAGTCATCCACCATTAGTTTTCACGCTGTACCTGCTGAAGATAATGTCAGCGACTAAGAGGCATTGTAAATGTCCTTTTTTAAATCTGCCACTATGCTGATGCATAGGCATTCGTAGCCCCGCCCTCTTTTGAAAAGAGGACAATCTCATTTGAATTTAAAGTGACAGCTGCCAAAACAGAACAATTTAAATCAAAGGCTAAAAGGGGCAGTTATATTTGTGGGGTATTTTGAACGAAGCTTCACATACACGCTCTAGGGACAGCTGAGACTTTTTTACATCTTGTAAAAATGGGCATAATAGGTCACCTTTAAAGACTAAATATTTCATTTAAATCTCAACTTTCTTGAATGGTTAAAACAAACCCAGAGTCACAGATTTTCAAATGAGGTTAGTGACAGTATGGCCCCTGCATGTTAATTCTGGAACATGCTGGTTCAGAGCAGGCCAAACAAACGTCCAGTGTAATCCACAATGCATATGTGTCAGTCTGTCAAAAAGACTCATCACCCCACAAAGCCCTGCCGAATAAACACATGCTGGCACAGACCTGCTGCCAGAACAATCTGCAATCTCTCCAACCTGCCACCAGCAGCGTTCTGATCTCAAGAGCATGCTCTCGTGATATACTCTTGGCTTCTGTGCATTAACTAAACCTGACTGGATTTATTTACTGCTGTGTGGAGAAAGATGCAGAAGCTTTTACTTTGATTTGTAATAACAATAATTGTTTCAGTGGCTCATTTCCATTCACATCAGAGCCTGAAAAAGACTTCAGTGATAGAGATATTTTCTTTCTTTTTTGAAGAACTTATTGATTGTAACCCTTTATCGTATGCATCTAGAAATCTGTGTTGTTTTTATTGTTAAAATAAACAATGCTTAAAAATAACAAAAAAATTGCATAAATTTAAAAAGCAATTTATCTTTAAAAAAAATAGACATCCTTGTTAAAAAAAAAACTATTCTTATAAATAATACATGTATGCATGTATTTAAAGCAGTTTTTGCCTAAAATAGACCCAATTACTAAAATAAAATACTTGTATAAACAACAATACAATTTCTTTATTTTAACTGTGCCTTTTAAAAGCAATGCTTTCTTGCTTAAACTTATTCTTATTGCTATAAAATGGTAAAGCTTCTTATAAAACACAATATATTGCTTAATTTTAAACAATAGATTATGTTAATGCAGTGCGTTCTTAATTATAAATTTACCTGATTGTTAAAAACATTTTTACAAATAATAATATGTATGATGTAAGGTTTTTTCCATTATACTTTATTTGTAAATCTGCTTTTTTGACTCTGTTCAAGAGCGTTCAGAGTTTAAACTTGATATCTGTGATATAATGTAAATTTAAAGTGATCGTAGCTATTTTAAGTTTTGTTTCAGTGTTTATTTAATAGGAATTTGTTTTACATTACATTATATAAAGAGATGTTAAATTTGACTTAATGAAACTGAGTATGCATATAAAGTATGTTTAATAATGATTAAAGCATTACAATAAACAAAAGATAAAAATAAATAAATATAACCGATAATAAATAAATATATAATTGGTTTTCACATTGAGGACAATGGAACATTTGAAGGAAAATCTTTATGAATTAAATAATATATTAAATTAAATTAATATTACATAAAATTGTCGTTCATTCATTTCTTTTTATCTTAACCCCTCTATTAATCAGGGACCGCTACAGTGGAATGAACCACCAACTTATCCAGCATTTGTTTTACGCAGCGGATGCTCTTCCAGCCACTACCCATCACTGGGAAACATCCATACACTCTCATTCACACACATACACTACAGACAATTTAGCTTACCCAATTCACCTGTACCGCATGTCTTTGGATGTGGGGGAAACTGGAGCACCCAGAGGAAACCCATTAAACACAAACTCCACAAAGAAATGCCAACTGACCCAGCCGAGGCTTGAACCAGCAACCTTCTTGCTGTGAGGCGACAGCGCTACCCGCTGCACCACCATGCCACCTACATAAAATTGTATTCCACTGAATTCATATGAAATATTACAGTAAATAAAAATACATGATAAAAATGATCTTAAAAGAATTCTTTTAAATATTGTAATGGTAATTATATTATCAAAATTATCAATTCAATTCAAAATTACCAAGGATTATTAGAATTAAAATACATTAAACAAATTTGATTCAATTAAATGAATACATTTTATTTAAACATATTCAATATGTTATTAAATGTGTACATAAATAAATGTACAATCTACACTTTCAGAAATTAAGTTAGAAAACCTGTCATTGGGGTACTACATTTTCGAAAGGAATTTGTTGTGCCTTTAAGGTACAAATTACACATTCTAACTTTTTAGGTATTAATGTGCAACTTTAAGGTGCACATAAGTTTACCTAAATTAGTATAAGATACCACCCCAATGACAGGTGTTGTACCTTAATTTCTGAGAATGTAGTACCTAGAAAAAATTATGCAACTTAATAGATCCCATATACAGTTGAAGTCAGAATTATTAGCCCTCCTTTTGAATTTTTTTGTCTTTTTAAAATATTTCCCAAATTATATTTTACAGAGCAAGGAAATTTTCACAGTATGTCTGATAATATTTTTTCCTCTGGAGAAAGTCTTATTTGTATTATTTCGGCTAGAATAAAAGCAGTTTTTATTTTTTAAACACCATTTCAAGGTCAAAATTATTAGCCACTTTAGGCTTTTCGATAGTCTACAGAACAAATCATCTTTACACAATAACTTGCCTGATTACCCTAACCTGCCTAAATAACCTACAGTAATTAACCTAGTTAAGCCTTTAAATGTCACTTTAAGCTGTATAGAAGTGTCTTGAAAAATATCTAGTCGAATATTATTTACTGTCATCATGGCAAAGCTAAAATAAATCAGTTATTAGAGATGAGTTATTAAAACTGTTATGTTTAGAAATGTGTTGAAAAAAATCTTTTCTCTGTTAAACAGAAATTTGGGGGGGGGGGAATAAACATGGGGGTTAATAATTCAGAGGGGTTAATAATTCTGACTTCAACTGTATTTAGGACATTAAGTATTAAATAAACACAGTAAATTGCGACTTTGTACAACAAAACTATGTAAACGGTCACTTACAATTTAGGATTGAGGTCTTGATCTCATTGGGGGTTTGTGGCATCTAAAAGATTGTCAACCCCTGAGCTACATGTCAGCATCTAATTGAAAATAAGTTTTCTTAATTCTTTCCTAAATATAAAGTAATTAATAAGAAAGTAGACATTAAACCAGAGGCACATGCCCTCAACAGGTGATGCAAACCTGTCTATGAGCTTAGAAAGTCAGAGCGCTTTAAAGAGTCACGTGACGAGCTAAACACCCCACTGAGGGAGTTTCTCTCTCAAACGTCCATGCAGATCTGGATAAGATTAATTGTTGCAGCATCACGCTTTATCTCAGAAGAACACTTGACCCAAATTTATCACTGAAAGCAAAACGTCACCCGGGTGACCCGTGTGTTTACACGGCGAACACGACAGGTCACCCACGACAAGAGCAGGTGCAGGACGAATGATGCTGACCAATCACAGCATCGAAAAGCGGCTCTAACATGTCATAACAATGAATAATATTCTGATAAAATGAGCATCCGAATGACCAGCGGCACCAAAGAAAACGCAGGCGTCAACACATCCACCGTCCCCCGTCAGCAGATTATGTCATCTTACCTCCCTCGCTGTGGATCTTCTTCGAGCGTCGGTTGAAATACATTGTGCGCGGCGGTGTGGTGCTTCCAGCAGCGCGAGCGAGCTGTGGGCATACTCGCGCTTCAGCGGGGGTTTGCGGGCCACAAGCAGAGGGATGCGGTGTTTGATGGAGGCAACATAGTTCCTATTGATGGTGGGTCACCCTCAGGCGCGCACACTGGGCCGGGCACGCGCTTCTGCCATCCTGCTGATCCGTCGCATTATTGCTCGTGCAAACGCGCAGGCGAATCCGCGCGCGCTCCGTCATCAGAGGCAGACCCCGCCTGGACTCTCTCTGAATGCCAATACGCCCTCATATGGTATGGATGGACCTCAATAGGCTCCTTCTGATATTTATTTGTGAAGATTATTGATATAGGTAAAAATTAAATACACTGCAAAAATGCTGGGATCCACACGATCGATTTGTGTTGGCACAACAAGAAGAAATTATTAAAACTTATTAGTTTTTACATTTTCAACATATTCAATTGAACATAAAGCAATTGAGTTGTTTCAAAACAACCTCATGAATTGTGTTGTTTCAGCTCATATTAAATAAGTTATTTGAACAAACAGCATTTTTGAGTGTAGGTCTAATGAAAAATATGAAATAAATGTTCAAACGTATTCTTTTTGTTTTTATTTATTTGTTTGACATTTTTAAGTGTTTTTTTGGTTCGGAATTTTCTCAGATTTTATAATTGACAATGTTTAAGCCCCACCTTTGGCACCATATTGGTTCAGGGTTAAAGGTGGCATTTATAAATATTTAACTCTGTATTCAATGCTTAAACATAAGAAGAATTTACAGCTATGGAAAAGGTGGTTTTCTGGATTGATGATTTATTGTTAGGTGTTTTATTAAAACTACTTTTGATAAAATCGTGCTTTTCCCTGGTACATTTATTTCTAACAGAGCTGTTTACATTGATGCAGATTTCTGTAAAAACCGAAACAATGCAAATAAATAAAATAAAAATATTTTTTTTAATGTGTAATAACGATGGAATGACACACACACAAAAGTACTGAACAATTTAAATGTATTTAATATTTTGTATAAATGGCTTTTTTTTTCGTATCCATTGCTCAGGTGAGATTTTTTTTTTCAAAACTTCGAAAGTCTAAACAACTGAAGGATTTTGTTTGGGCTTTCCATGCCTTTTTACACCTCCCTTTTTTCTTGTGTTTAATATGTTTTCCCTCTGTCATTTCAAGTAATTACACATAATTTAATTTAAAAGTGCTTAAAGTGACATTTAAAGTCTTAACTTGGTTAATTAGGTTAACTAGGCAGGTTAGGGTAATTAGGCTAGTTATTGTATACTGATAGATTGCTCTGTTGACAGATATAGCTTAAAAAGCTTTTAAAAAATAGCTTAAAGGGGCTAATAATTTTGACCTTAAAATGGATTAAAAAAATTAAAAGCTGCTTTTATTCTAGCTGAAATAAAACAAATAAGACTTTCTCCAGAAGAAAAAATATTATCAGACATACTGTGAAAATATCTTTGCTCTGATAAACATCATTTGGGAAATATTTAAAAAAGAAAAAACATTTCAAAGGGGGGCTAATAATTCTGACTTCAACTTTTCTGATAAAGATGGTGACATGCTCAATACTTATTTTAACCGCTGTGTGTGTAAATAAATCTCAGTAATTTATATAATGAAACAAATATAAAACATTTACTCAAAATTACTTAATCAAGTAAATCCAGAGAAATTGGGTCTCTGATTTTTCTGTATCTTTATCTTAATGTTTAACTTGTTCACCCTTGTATATGAATAAATATAATCCACTGTTAAGACCCATTCACATAATTAGGCCTATTCATATTATATATTTTTTCTTTCGCATGTTTTTGCATGTAAATTTGTTTTAAGTAAATTTCATGTTTAATGTTTTTTTTTTTTTTTTCAATAAGGGCATTTTTAGAGTGCCAATAATGAAAACATTAAAAGTAAGTTTCTAAAAAGCTGTGTAACGATAATGCAACAGAACTCTAAGTCTAAATTACAACTATAACAATAACAGCACAAAGAAACAATAGTTTAAATCACGGATAAAAAAAAAAAAAAACAGCCAATCAGAATCCATCCTACACTCTCAGAAATAAAGGTACAGCTGTCACTGGGGTGGTACCTTTTCAAAAGGTACAAACTTGTACCTAAAAGGTCTATATTAATACCTCAAGGGTGCAAACCTAGATAGTACAAAAGTGTTCCTCTTAAATTTTTAGATACTAATATATACTTTTGAGGTACCAATGTCCCTTTAAGTAAATGGCAACCTTTTGAAAAGGTACTACCCCAGCGACAGCTTGCATACCTTTATTTATGAGAGTGTACTTTTAAAAGGCAGGCATTTTAAGTGGCAAAGCAATATTATGCATCGGTGTAGATGTTAATATTTAAATCCTACAGTTATTTTACCAATTTTGGCGTAATCATTTTTCTTTATCCAATATATACCTTATTAAATTTAGACCTAAAATCAGTTCATATGTTGCTCAAACGTAACAGGCAAATCGGATTTAAAATAAAACAATTCTACAAATTAAAAGCACTTATTTATATTTAATTCTATTCTTAATGCTATTGTGCGTGATTGCAGGTCATTTCAGAATATGAAGCTGTCTGAAATTTGAAATAGAGTGTTTTTGTATTATTATAAACCACTTTTGATTAATTTGATGCATCCTTTATGACTCCAAACTCATAATTAAAATGTAAAAATCTCTTTCTGAATTCAGCCTTTTGACTAGACGTGTAGATTTCACTGCACATTTTTTTCTTCCTGCACACCCTATTCGTTTCCTATAGTAGCAACAACCCACATCTATCAATCCACTGTTAGGGAGCAGAGAAGAAAAAAATTCATGTGTTTTATTTTATTACATAGTAACAGAATACATATTCTTCTGTTTTAGCATCACATTATAACATAATACATAGTCATCATAGCTCAATGATGTCAATGTTTCATCATTAAATATCTAAACTTCATGGCCAAAGATCCCCCACTCAAATACACATCAGCTCAAAAACCATTCTGATCCATTCAGCAAAACACACACACACACACATACACACTTCATACATAGCATACACGCATCCTCACAACATACAGACAAAATAAAGGGATATTTTAGTATACAAGAAAACAATAACATCGAGAACAGTTGTCGAATAACAGATTTAGTCTTTGTTTTAATCCGGAAACATAAGCAGACATCTATTGTACATCGAGGAAGAAAAAAAAAAGAAAAAGTGTACCTTGGAAAGACGCAAGGTACAACTACATTCAAAATCATTCATTCGGAAGTCCTACTGCCTCACATGGGGAACAAGCAACACTGCATGAAGGGTGGATAATGTTGAATTAGACAAGGCCATAAGTGAAACCGTGTGTTAAATACTGAGGGAAGAGAAAAGCAGGGCAGAACGTGTGTGAGGTATGAAGCATGTGATGATAAAAACGATAAAAATGGCTAAACCTGAAGGGTAAACAGAGGAAAACATAACCTGCTGTCAACAATTCATTGCCTGCTTGTATCACAGCAACACCCCAGAAGACGTCTAGCTTTTAACAGGCATCGATGTACTCCCTATAGTGCAGTGGCTGACAAGTGCTTTCGAGTGATAATTGATTTGAACATTTAATGGGTTTATACGCAGGTACAAATCAAGCATGCACTTACTAGCTTATCTGTATCATGTTCGAATGCAAATGACTTGTTCGCATTCGAAATGTAATGACACTCAAAGAGGCAAGCATAGTCTGTACCTATCGGAGAAATAAGGACCAAGCTTAAAGGAGTAGTTCACCCAAAATTGAAAATTGCCATTATTTACTCACCCTTCTCTTGCCACAACCCTGTTTTAGTTTCGTTTTTCTTTTGAACACAAAGGAAGAGATTTTGAAGAATGCTGGAAATCAGTAGCTATTCACTTCTATTTTATATTTGTTTCTACTAGGATGTCAATAGTTGCTGGTTTCTATCATTCTTCAGGACATTTGAGTTTTATTTTTGGGTGACCTATCACTTTTAAAGAAAAGTGTTCTGTAGTGTTTGTAGAGATTGCAGTTTCCCGTAATAAAAAGATTGGAATTGTGGAACTTCCATGGAAAGTTCATTTACGTCTGGATGCATCATTCATATCCCATTTGTATCCCATAAAAATCACACTAAAAACTTGCTCTGATTGAAAACGCATTTAAAAGAACGCTGCCCAACATTGCGGAGCATTTACATGGAGGACTCATAGAGCTTCAAAACCGCTGGATTTCTCTGCAAGCGCTTAAAAAGTAAACGTTTCTTTTGAAAATGCAAATGAACCGGCGTAAGGTTCTTTTTAGAATATGTCTTACTGTTAAAACTGAAAACACAGACATTCATATATTTACATATCTTTTAAAGAGTTTTAGGAGGTCTATCCATTTTTGAAGCCACCAAACCTTACATTTGTGAAACAGAATTAAGGTGCAGTCACATTTGTGAAATTCGCAGGTAAAAAATCCATAGGGTAGTGATCTGTGAAGCACCACTTACTAGGAGTCAAATCAAGACACTTGATTAAACTGTTGTTCGAAATGGTGAATCTGTTAGGAAATCCACTTAATATTTCATGATATTTCATTTCCCCAAGGAAATGATTGGGTTTTGCCTGCGAAAATTCACAGAACAATATTAAGAGAATAGTTCACCCAAAAATGTTAATTATTCTATCATTTACTCATCCTTGACTTGTACTAAAGCAGCTATGTTGAACACAAAAGATTTTTTAAAGAATGTTGGAAACCTAAAACCATTGACATCAATAGTAGAACAAACAAAACCATGGAAGTCAATGGTTAAAGGTTTTCTAACGTTCTTTTAAACACCTTCTTTAAAACTCAAACTGGTTTGGAACAAGTAAATAAATTAAATGATTTTCGTTTTTTGGGTGAAATATCCCTTTAATTGTGACTGCTACTTTAGCAGAAGTTAACATTGCTAACTCCATCCGAGTTAGTCACGCCGCCTGTTAATATGTCTGCAAAGCTTAATGGAAGATGGAAGAATAGGAAAACAAAAGGAGTCTAAAAAAATAAAGCTTTGTTAAATCTCTGCATTATAGTCTTTTTCTGCTTTTGGTTCTACCTTTAGCTTGAATACAATGGATCTCAGAGAATGAAAACATTGAAGCACTATGTACAGGTGCCACCGATGGCAGAATAAAAGTCACTGGTTCAGTCTGTTGATTGATAGCTACAGCCGACATCATTCCTGATGGCTGGACAGGATGGGCTGCCTGCAGATGGGGCAGGTGTTGTTTTCAGAGAGCCAGCGGTCGATGCAGTGGATGTGGAACTCGTGGGTGCAGGGTAAGCGGCGCAGCTTGTTGCCCTGCGCGTACTCATTGATGCAAACGCTGCAAGCGCGGCCCTGCTCACCCTCCAGGTTGACCTGACCGTAAGTGCGTGTGACCAGATTGTCGATCTGTTCTTTGGTGAGGCCCCGTGGGTGCTCCTCGTCTTCATCTTCATTGAGAAGAAAAAAGTGTGCAAGCCTTAGAATGGGCAATGTGCCGTTTTCCACTAGGTTGTTAGTGTCTCTGCTGCTAGGTCGTCCCTCCGGCCCAGTCCTGCTCACCCGCACTTGTCCTTCCTCCTCGCCCTCCCCTAAAGTTTCCCGTGCTGATTCAACTCCGCCGTGGGTGGCTCCACCCTCTGCACCAACAGCACGATATGTCTGGGCTCCAGCAGCAGGAGCAGAGTCCTGGCTGGGCGTCGCAGTCTCTGAATCTGCTTCCGTCTCCATGAGGGAGCTGAGCTCACCAAAGCCGGTCATGATCTGGCGAAGGATAGATCGCAATGCCATGGAGCTGGGCTCGCCAAGGCCCGTCTCAGAAATGCGGCGCAATGGGATGCGTATAGTGCTGACGTAAGTGCGAATTCCCGCACGCTCTGAGCGTGAGATTGTTCTCCGGAAGCCACCACTGTCACTCTCGAAGGTTACTGTGTTTTCAGCGGCCCGAGCACGAGAGCGCGTGCGGCTGGCAATGCTGTCCCTGTCCCGGTTCTCTCCTGGCCTGATGCGCCGCACTTGCAGGTCCAGCATGATTGTAGGGTGACGACGAACACCTCCGGCACCTGATACAGGCGTCTCTCCCTCTTCCTCACCTGCCTCTGGAGGATCTGTGGGAGCAGTTGGCTCTGCGGCAGATTGGCCCATCTCCATGCTAACAGCTGTACTTCCGGTGGACTCTACTGGGGGGGTGCTGCTGCTGCTGCTGTGGGTGGGACTAACACTGGAGGCGGGGTTTCTGTCCAGAGGTGAGCGGCTTCGTCTCGAAGAACGAGATAAAGCCCCTCCTGCACCCGCTGCCCGGCGCACACGACCACGTGAACGAGTCCTACTGTTTCGTGGCTCGCGGGCAGCTGGCGCCACCTGGGGGTCAGACTGAGGCTGAACGTTAGGGCAGTCTGGGCCTTCACTTCCATTCTGCTCCTCTCCTGTATTAACTGAGGAGGTTGTGACCTGTATTTGACTCCGAACAGCACCACCATCCTGCTCCTGTGACTGAAAAGCAAGTGGAACCTGTGGAGGTGGAGAGCTTGGCAATGTAGGCAAGTTCCTCCTCAGAGGTGTGGGAGGAGCCTGTGAGATCACAGGGGGCGTTACAGGTGGAGTGGTGCTACTGCGAGTGCGGCGCACTGCGGCTCTTCTTCCTAGGGTGGGTCTGCTCGTGGAGTACGGCGTGGGGTGTTGAAGTGAGTAAGGTGCAGCCCTTGAAGGGTTGTAAGGGGTTGTGGGTGGAGAGGCAGATTGCACTGGAGGAGGAGGAGGAGGGGGAGGAGGAGGAGGGGGAGGAGGAGGGGGAGGCATTGGGAGATCAGTTGGGTCAGGAGTGTCGCTGTGTTCACCAGGCTCAGGCTGCTCATGGTTGATGTTAATCTCCAAACTGAAGCGGAACTCGCCGCTGTTGGGGTTGGTGCGGCTGACGGCACGCCAAGTTTGGTTTCCGCTCTGCCCGCTACGTGTGGCATTTCCTGTGCGCCGGAATGTGTTCAACCACTCCAGCAGGGAGTCTCCATTAGATGTCTCGGCACCTGGCTCGACCGCAGCTGCAAATGAACACAATTTGCAAAAGAATGTCAACGTTGAATTCAATCAATTTCAAATCATCATTGATGAATTTAAGGGTGAGTGTTTCTATTTGTACAATGTATTTATTTAATTCCTTCTATTATGTCTATAAGCATGTTTTCTGTTTAACACATTTAAACATTATTATGGAAAGGTAAATGCACAAAAGTGTAAACAAAAACAAAAATGCTACATTTAAATAATAAATAATACTGATTACTCAAAAGCATACAGAATGATTCACATGAAATTGAAAACACTTTAAACTATGATGCATTCTGCATTGTTTCGTGATTCATTGTGACTCTGCCCATGTGGTGTTAATTTTATACAAACCAGCTGGTAATTCAAAGAACAAGCTTCAGTATAGCTGAGGAAATGAATTTAGTAGCACTCATCTGTGTCCTTACCACTACTGCCCTCTGCCTCACTGCTCTGTGGGCGTGGTTCAGGGCGTGGCTGAGATGACACTCGCTCCTTTGCACCATCCAGACGTTGCCTCAGCTCTTCTGCTGTGACTTCACCTGTGATCAAACAAAAACATGCCTTATAAAAGATCCAACCCATATTGTTCATTGAGTAAAGCGTAGGTTTGGGAATTTGTATTTCCTCATGCTCTGAATTTTTATTTCAATGTGAAGGGGTAAAAACACTGTATAGAATAATAATTTAAAAATCCAAAATAACATAATAAAAAACTATTTACTTTTCTGGACATTTTAATTCGGCTATGTGCCACAGGTCAACAGGTAAATCATGTGAATCCATTCGGCCAGATTTCAGCGTTCTTACCAGGTGTTCCCAGTAGATTGCTGTCTCTCATTAGTCTGTACTCCTCCTCACTCAGTTCATTAATGAAGTGATAGTATGCCTCCTCCCGCCGAAGCCGCTCCGCTTGACGATGACGCTCGTCTCGGCCGCCGGGAGGGTCCATCACCACAGAAACCGCTGTTTACAAATGTTACCAAAACGACAATGACAAAAAAAATTACTAAAAGTCTTAATTAGATAGCTACAGATAGACTGCATCCTTGTTGATTTGGAAGAGTTCAATTCCATTCTGTAGATAATATAGCTTAATAGTTAATAATCTAATATAAAGCTGTACATTAGTGCTTGCCCATTTCCATCAGCTTTGTTAAAGTCTATATATATATATATATATATATATATATATATATATATATATATATATATATATATATATATATATATATATATATAGTCTTTGTTAAAGTGCTACAAGTCGTTAACCAAAAAATATAAATGTTTACACATTCAGTTATGTAATATGTTGTGCATACTGGTTGTGGGTGGAGCTAAAGATATCTTTTGTTGTGCTTTGCAGCAACTATATATAGAGGTCTGCATTATACTGTATTACATACTGCCACGGGACCCGAGCAGATTTCTTGCGGCGCTGTAATAAATTTGCAAATATATGAAATTTGAACGGAAGCAGGCTGTCCAACAATATAGCGTTCCTGAGTCCTGACGTTATTTCGGAACAGCATATTTGTGATTTTCTCATCCTTATTGAGCACCGGTACAGCCAGTACTCACGGCTGTTAATTCAGCTTGCATTAGAGAATGGTCAGTTTACTGTTAGGAAACCCACATAAGGCAAGTCTGATGCGGGAGCGGGACAAAATAATAAGTCCCGCGTAGACCTCTAGCTGCATTTTCTGATAGGTGGAGTTTTGTGTACAGTTTTAACATATTAATGCAAGCAGATGGGTTCAACAAAAGCACAGGCAATCAATTAACAACCTCTGACCTTGCAACACATCTGTCTTTAAAGGTTTATTGGTTATTGTTAAAAATCAATTTGTTGTGCTTTGGAAAACTGGGTAGCTGATGCATAACATCTCTATAAACTTCTATTAAATTTCAAAGCATTGCTATAAAAGTTTACAGGAGAATACATAACATTTCTGGTCCTCTAACAGGTCACTATTGGAATTATTTTTCATTTTAGGGATCTGCAATGACAAATTATTTTTAAAAAATACAATGACATGTAGTCTCTAAATATTAGATCATAAATTTAGGGCTGGGCCGATAAACAATATTATTATAACGAATCGCGATAAAATTTATGTCAATAACAATAATAAGCTCTGGACTTTTATAGCCAATCACACAGAAGAAATGAGCAACAATGGGAATCTAAAAGTGTGTTGAAATTAGAGACTACTGAATTTTCGTTCAGAAAAATTATCGACAAAAAATATGTTATGGCATTTAATGGACCCTCTAAGTTTTGTGGCTTCGGTCATTTTTGGGATACTCTTTTAAATCTGGAAGCAATAACAACTTATCTAGACATCTAAATATATCGTTATGATTCAATATGGAAAATAATTATCGAGATTGCATTTTTGCTATATCGCCCAGCACTACATAAATGTATGCATTTATTTAGAAAATTGCTGCATGAAAAAGATTTTGTTGGAGAATCACATCGTAGGACTTATGCCTTTTCTGAAGTAAATAATGTCAGCTACTCTTTATCAACAAAAACAGCAATATAAATATAACACTAGAGCTAATGCTTAATATATACTTATGAAATAATAGTCAATGTAGAAACCAGCTCTACATATAAATCAATGATGTGAGAAAGCAAGAAAAGGTGCTTTCAAATCATCACAGATATACATAACAAATCTGAGACATTAACTTGTGTCTAAAACAGAGCCACCATTAGGAGACAGCACGACAAAATGAACGCCTCAAAAAGGCAACCCGTAAATCCTTAACGTGTAAGCAAAACTGCTTTGACACACGTCGAACTCCAAAAAGAGCAACATGAGGTTGACAACATCGTCAAATCAATTCATATTAATAACACCCCAGTAATTTCATACAGTATTGCTGCTCTGTAGGCCACAGACAGCACCGCAGAATAAGTCAAGCACCAAACCTGACGGTGTCAGCCTCACAACCAATCAGCGTCCGAGGAACAATGACTGACAGCAAGACTGACCACTCAGCATCTGCCAGAGGAGGGCCGTGACAAAGAAAAAGTCGGGCTCCATGTCAGCTAGCAACCTATCCCAGACAATAAAAAGCCAATGCTAGCACTCCCCACATGGTGAAATTTACATCTGGAATTTGTCATTAAACTGTCACCGTCGTCTGTCATCAGGCAAACGCGAGTCACGCGGCGGGGCGAGCTGTCATTTTAAATGCGCAACACATTTGGTGGTGTCGACAGATTGCTGACAGGCTAACTGTGGGCCAATGAAAGGTTTAGATCATTATTTTGACAAGATGAAGAAAAATGTCATTGACACGAGAATGTAACACAAAACATGAAATGTGCCAACGCTGTCCAAAATGAAGCCGAAATCAAGAAATGAGGCTCGTAATAGATATGTATGTACCTGAAACAGCAGCTGTAATATGGACGAGTTCTCTTTCCTCTGCGCTCTGATTACAATGTAGCCAAGATGGGACCAACGGAGCCACACAAACAACTGTCCGGACAACTACCACGTGCGCTAAAGCAGTTCCACTGTAATACACCCATAATAACACTGTAACGTGTTTTGTAATAACGTTTTTTCTTTAAGTTTAAATAACTTTTGTGAAAATAAAATCAGAGTGAAATATTGTTACATCAACATTCATGAAACAACATACTTATTCCAGCATGTACCTATTAAATGAGATTAAGTGATCATGCTAAATGTTAATGTGGCCTACTTTAAAGAAGTTGTGTTTTGAAGGATACCCAGCAAGCATTTTTGTTTTTAAAAGACTTCTAATAGATGTCTAATAGACGTCTAAACATAAACGTCTTGGCTAAAACAAGGCTATATTTGGGCTGTCAGTGAAAATCTAATATACGTCTAAGAATAGGCCAAAACTAGCCTAGTCGTCAAATAAACAGAAATTAATGACAACACATATAAAGTCTGTCTAATCTGTCTATTTGACGACTAGTCTAGTTTTTGGCTACTCTTAGATGTCCATTAGATTTTCACTGACAGCCTAAGTTAGGCTTGTTTAGCCAATCTGTCTACGTTTAGATGTCTATTAGACATCTATTAAACACAAAATTGTTTGCTGGGTAGTGACAGGGCTAAAGATATTGAATTAGTGCTATCAGACTATACTTTAAACTTTAATTGTGTTTTATTATGCCATTATAGGATTTTTGCTTTAAATATGCCTGACAATATGTGTATATAAACTATTATACAATAAGTTCAGTGTGTCTTCTGTAAATCATGGTAAGTATGAATAATAGTCATTGCTTTTTTTTTATTTTTGTTTTCGCTCAGAATAAATATAGTTAAACACGACACATTCTGCTGTACAAAAATATAATTTAAATCTGTATTACACTCAATGATATGATGTTTGAAAATCCCTTTTAGTCTTTATTTTTACAAATTAGTATTAAGCTATTATTATTAACATTACTATAGTAGTAGTGGAAGTATCAGTATTAAAGGTAATATTAGGTTCTTTCTACATATATTCATGGTTTGCATCACAAATATAATTTCATTCCCACTGCAGAAAATGTAAATTTTATTTGACCATTTTATGTTGGGAGTTAGGAGATTTAAATTGGTTAATGAAGATTTAAATGATCATGCCATTAAATGATTTTTGCGGTGAATATGCCTGCCAATATACAGTATGGGTATATAAACATATACAATGAGTTACATTTTAGTGTGTGTCTTCTGTAAACCATGGTAGGCTAAGTATGAATAATAATCAAAGATTTTATTGTTTTGATTTTGCTCAGAAGAAATATAGTTAAACATGACACATTAGGCTGTAAAAAATATCATTTAAATCTGTATTACACTCATTGATTTGATGTTTGAAAATTCCTTTTAGTCAGTATTTTTGCAAATTAGTGTTAAGCTATTAATATTAGCATTATTATAAGCATTAGTATTATTAAATGTATAATTAGGTTCTTTCTACATATATTCATGGTTTGCATCACAAAGATAATTTCACTCCTACTGCATAATGTTATATATATATATATATATATATATATATATATATATATATATATATATATATATATATATATATATATATATATATATATATATATATATATATATATATAATGCTGGTATTTAACATTTCATTTCACATTTAATAATATACAGAAAACCTTGGTGTTTCAGTGCCCTAACTGCACATCGTTGGTGGGCTAGGGGGAGAACATTTTATGATTGATTTATTATAAGGGACCCCCAAGCACCCCAAAATTACTGTGAAATATTTTTCCTCCTAAAACTAAAATCCATGCCATAGGGGGTTAAAATGCAAAACATGCAATAAAGCTGGAAAACAAGTCCAATCCTAAGCAAAGGGTTAAAATCCACGTGGTGCGCCACAAAGCCCATTCCTCGACGTCTGTGTGCTTAGGAACGGCTTTCACGACGCTTTGCGACACTGCCGTACGTGGACGCTCAACTCTCCCGGGTGAGATACCGGCTGAGCGGCGCAGTTGCACAGAAATATCAAAGAAAGGGACTGATAGTCCAATAACACTCTGCACTTTGTGTCGGATAAAAAGCACAGGCGCTCCACACGTCGTTTCAGCCGCCCGTGATCACTCGCGGTAAATGAGGACTCTTTAATCGAGCTCAGAGCGACGCGAGGGAAGGCAACTAATTGTCTAAACGGGGCTTGAAGTAAGTTGCCTCCCCAGCGGCGCTTTAAAGGGAAGCCACAGCCCGGATCCCCAGAATCACGCTGAAAATGGACTATGACTTCAAAGTGAAGCTCACAGGGGAGAGGGAACGAGTCGAGGACCTCTTTGAGTACGAGGGATGTAAAGTTGGACGGGGGACATATGGCCATGTGTACAAAGCGAAGAGGAAAGATGGGTGAGTTTTGCACGACGGACTTAAATGTAGCGATATGAGGCCTGCGCTCCCGTCGCGTTTTTGCTCTCTGAAACACACCAGAACACACCGAGCGCCTTTCGCCCTCGGGTTCGGGGTTTTAGAGAGACACTGCTGCGTGTGTGAGATTGATATGCAGGGTTCACGGTTTAAACGCAGGCTTATTTTGAAGGGATTGTGGATGTACGTCAGCAGCAGCAGCAGGCACGAGTGTTGTTGTGATTGACGAGGCTGTGCTGTTGTGATGGGAACAGGTGCGTCTGATTTGTCATTTTTTTTCTGAGTGATGATGAAGACGAAGATACTTTTTACAAAGGCTTGTTTACACTGGTGAAACCGAAGCCACAATGGTGCATGAAATCAGATGTAAATCGAGCATTTCTGCTACATGTTGGCTCCTGGTATCAGTGGCTCTCTTGTTGATATATGTTTTATGTCAGTGGTTCCCAAAGTGGGGGTCACGGGACAATGACAAGGGGTCGCTTGGGGATTTCCAAAAGTCAAATACATTTTATTAAACTATTATAGAGTATCCGCGGGGTCTTAAAGTCTTATCATGGCTAAATTCTCAAAAGCTAAATTTGAGGCCTTAAAAAGTCTTAAATCTACTGAAATGTTGTGTTGTAGGTCTTAAGTCTTTTTTTTTAACAGGACTTAATTTTGCTTTGTTTACCCAATCTGGGCATTAACATCCATACAATCACCAACAATTCTCAATTTAACTTTTTATTTAAAAAAAAAGCATTAAATTACTTTCCTTACAGTAACATTTACCTAAAAGTTCTCCATTTGTTTACTGCTGAGGATACTGACCTGACCTATATTTTATTATTTTATTATTATTAAATTATTATTATTGCAGACGGAAGCAATTGACAGCTATGTTTTGTTCTATTCTTGGTAGGGTTTAAAGTGTTTGTCAATAGATATATTTGAAAATGAATGCGAAAATATTCAAAGAAAACTATTGTATTGTTAAATTGTATAAAATTGTAATCATATTTTGATAGGGCTAGTGAATATCTTTTCTAACCAGCATATTTAAAAAAAAATCCTAGCCCCGTATAAGTCTAAAAATTCATTCATAATAGTCTTAAAATGTCTTAAATTTAACTTGGTGAAACCTGCCATTAGAATTACCATATTTTAACCATAACCCACAGAAGATAAAAATAGTAGTTAATAGTTACATAAAGCAACAACGTCCAAATAAAAAGCCATCAGCCTTTTAACTTTTTCTTCTTTTTATGTTAGATAAACAAAACAGCAATAGCATCAGCTGCAGCAGATTTTTTAGCACCAGGTTAAACTTTCTGACACCTCTATGGCTATCTAATACATTAAAAATAAATACAGGCCACAACTGACAGGCCGGTCTCTGAAATTAAACCAAGAATAGACTTGTGTTGAAAACATTGTGTCCACCGGACTCATTAGGTGAGGTTAATATTAAATTAAACAAATTCATAAATGACTATATATAAATCTCAGCACTTTTTTGTGTTCTCAATATTCTCGTGCTTCTATAGGCTTATTGTTGTGTGTGCAAGATTTGTATATTTATAATCACCTCTGAAAAATGTGGGGATCACGAGTCACCGGCGTTGAGGTAAAGTTGATTTTTATATATGCACGTTCATTCAGTGTCAACTTGTGACATGCTGCTCACTATATTGTTTACTATGGTACATTGAATATTTGGTCTGAAATCACATGCAATTAATACTTGAAAACAACATTAACACTATTTGATTGACTGTTAACAATATTGTATATTGATAGTCATTGGCTGCTAATATGATTTCACTGTTTAGAATTTGCAAAGAATATTTTTGTGAAATTCTATTATTAAGGAGAAAGTCAGAATGTGTGAATGTATAACCAACTTGACCTCAATGTCACTGGCATTGTTATTTTGGGGGACGCGGGCTGAGAAGTTTGAGAACCCCTGTTTTATGTAGATAAAATGCAGCATCATTGCGTTTGTCATGCAGAGAGTTTGAAATAAGGTGATAGTTCACTAAAATGAAGTAAGTGATAGTTCCTAAACACAAAATCTGTGATCGTTTACCCAGCCTTCACTTGTTAGAGAGCTTTTTTTTCAGTTGGACACAAAAAGAAGATATTTTGAAACATGTTGGAAACCAATGGATTTTTTTCCTACTGCTGATATAAATGACTATATTGTTGGCATGGGTTGATATATGATTCTGGCGGTATGATAATCTTGTATAAAAATATCACAGTTTAACGGTATTACGGGATTGTGATTACTGCTCTAAGATGTATTCTTTTTAAATAAAAAAACTTTTTTTCCTCTTTGAACACAATATATTTTAATTTGGGAATCATTTACAAATTTTTGAAGCAGTAAACATGTCAGGCTGAATAATTCAAATCAATCATTAACTTCTAGGAATGCAAGATTTTTGCAGCCAATACCAATTCCTTGTCATGGAGATCGGCGGATACAGAGTACCGATTCTGATGCTTCAAGCTTTATAAAGCATAAAGCACATTTTCCTTCCAAGTACGGTCCTTACCTAAAAGAATAAATTAAGGACGCAGCATATAATCCCTTAAACACATCTCTTATAACCATTTAGATGTGAACATAAATAATAATAAATAAATTATAGACTGTAAACAGAGCTTGCTCCTCATCTGTATATCCTATGGCTGCAATCGCTCACACTTGTATGCAAGCATCTCTTCTGCTGTCTTCATTAAAACACAGATTTCTTTGCAATTTAAATGGCATCTTTGGATATCTTTTCTGCTGGAGATACTGTAGTCCTATACAAAAAAATAATAAAACGTTTAAAAAAATCCTACACATACCTTAGGAATGGTATAACAACATTTTAGCTCTTTTTAAAGCCTTGACTTTTCTAAAACGTGGTATACCTTGAAAACGGTAATCGTCCCATGCCTACTACATTCTTTCAACATTGATCAAAATATCTACCTTTGTGTTTTACAGAAAGCTTTGAAAGCATTTGAGGGTGAGTAGATTTTCCTCGCTGCTGGTTGGACTGTGATTTGGGGCAAATATCCAATTGCAATCTTTTTTGGCAGATTCTGCTATTGTGATTTGTGATTTAATAGTGTGGTCAAGATTCAGCTCAATAATCTCGTAATATAATAATATATTAGCTTCTACCTGCTAAAATGCAGTCAGTGTTACTTAAAAAAAGAAACGCAAAGGATATTAACTTACTCCAACATTTATTCAAATCAGTTTTATATATTCAGAAATTAAACTCATTTTTCTCTAGAGCAAGCAGTAAACACACATAAAATTACCTTTCTGTAAACAAGTTCAACTCAAAATAGGGTGATAATGTCGCTTATTATACATACAAAAATAAAATACTTATAAAAATACAGAACACTCCGCAAACCAACATGGCTGACAAGAGGCAGATTGAAATGTTCTGATTGGGCAGAATGAAAGTGTGCTCACGCATTTGCTCTAGGTGGGGGAAATTAAATAATAAATACATATTCCATATCGCTGCTTATGGTGACTAGCTAAGAAGCAGCATTTAAAATTGCAATTCGATTTCGATTAATTCGATTAATTGCTTATTGATTATATAATTCTAGCTTATTACTTCAGAGTTTGACAATTTCATTTGAGCAAGTTCATGTGTCAATTCATTACTGATGTGATTGATTTTACTTGTGAAGGTCGGGTTCACTGCACAGGTTAAGAGGATCTTTTTAACCCCTTTTACATGTCTGCAGGTTTTCTGTTTCTCTTCTGCCCTACTGAAACCTCTATGCAATTTCACTGCTTGGATCAGCTGTCAGTTTAATACGGATGTTGAGGGTTGTGACTGGTTTTAAGGGCTGGATGATAAATTAATCACAATAAATATCAAATCTCTTATTTCTTTCCAGTTTAAAGGCACATTTAAAAAGCCATTTTGATTGAAAGGTTTAGAAACCAGACAGTGATTTATGGCTACATGATATTGGAAAATTCTAACATTGCAATATTTTCTTATTCTGCGATTTGTATATTGATGAGTTACTCACTAGATGAGTTGAATAAATGTTTGGAAAGAATTTATCATTTTAGAGTGATTGATATTCAATATTGATACATATTCATAAAACCTGTATTGAGTAAACAACCTTCATAATTTCTTAACAACAATTTTAGCAGAGAAATAAATTTCTTAGTTCATGCATGTCGGGACATGTGATATCAAAACATGGTTTTTGTTCCCTGACTTTGAGGACACAATGCAGATGTCAATCCAGCAAATTTATTGCACTGGAATATCGGGACTTAATTAATCATAATTGTGGGAAAATCTATGTCTGTATTATGTTGAAATGTAACTGGGGGTTTTATTATGACTGTCTGGAAACACAAATCTAAAAACATTAAGTATAAATATACATACTGTAGCTCAACCACAATTGCTGTAATTATATCTGATTAATCCTTTAATACACATAATATGTCTACATTGATAATATACAGCAAATTAACTGCAATTACTGTAATTATATTTTTCATTAATCCTTTAATACATAAAAACCTGTCTACATAAAAAATATAATTACATTAATAGTGTTATAGTGATGATGAACATGCACGATATTGATGTTGCATATTATTTAAACTTTTATGTTCATAATTTTTTAATATTCAGTGCTTTTAAGATTATTACTTAATAGACTTAACGGAGGATTTATTTTCAAACATGAACATTTTAACATTATCTGGACAACATTGAACATTCTGTGACTAATTATGTTTGTTTATTAACTTTAAGTTTCAATTTGTCAACATCAGTTAATGTAACTAAAGTCAATATAATGATAACTCCAATAGCATTTATTTATCTTAGGTGATAAAAATACTTAGGTAATACATTTAAGAAGTCGTAAATGTTTTATTAAATGGATTTAATAACTATTATTATTAACTATTATTATAATTTATTTTAACATATAACTATATTATGCTTTTTCTAGCTGTTGATATTAATGCAATAACTAAGATTTATTAATGATAGTTTATTGTAAAGTGTTGCCTATTGTTTGTTTAAAACATTTACTCTGAACATGCATGTACAATATACAAAGTAGGGCTGCACGGTATTGGAAAAATCTAACATTGCAATATTTTTTTTCTGCGATGTATATTGCGATACAAATACAACTAGATGTGCTGAATAACTATTTGGAAAGAATGTATCATTTTAGATTGATTAAAATGATTTTGTAGGGGAGTGCATCTGCATAAAACATAAGAAACAACCTACAAGCAAAGACAAATTCAATAAAGAAAAAGACACAAATTAAATAAACAGAGTTTGATTGTTTTCTGAAGAGTCTAACTGTATTCCAGTATACAGTAGTTGAATGATAAAATGTAAAACAATACTGCATAGTCTTCGTTTAATAAGCAATTAAATTCGGTACAATTTCTTAGTCCTGAATTCTTTTAAATTCCACACACAGTCACAGGTATCAAAAACACTTTTATTACTATTATATTACATATTTTATTATATAATTATAATCCAGACATATTATTGCAAATTCTCGTGATGCGACTCTAGCGAATGATCACATTGTGATATCGATGCTAAAACTATATATTGTGCAGCCTTAATTCAAAGCAATACACCAAGTATTATTTGGTTATATTATATGTGTTACAGTAATGTCTTATTGCAGCTTAGGTCAATACCGTGATAATACCGCTATATCATGATAAAAACAATTCGGCAACTAATTGCAAAAAAGAAAATTTGATACCTGTAGAAGCCTCCCAATCATTCCAGAGTACCATGGTTGAGTTTTGAGCAGGCTATTGCCAAGCGTTTCTCAGGTTTGTAAGAATTGGAACATATTGAACATTTTCATCCTTTTATTGAGGGGAATTAACACTTCTTTTCTTTTTCTTTTTTTTTTTTCTTTTTTTTTTTACAAAATTCGCTGCAGAAATGGCAAAAAAAACAAGCAAACATTTTTGTCTGTCTGACAAAAAAAGCTTGTAGTTACATAATATAAGTATTTATTAGGCTCTCTGTTAATCTTTATTAATTTTCTAGCATTCCCTGATGGCTGAAATAAAATTAAAACTCTACTAGTACTAGAGTGGTGTCATTTAATTATTAATCGTGACTAATCGCATACAAAATAAAAGTTTGTTGTTATATAATATAAGCATATTAATATGTAATTGTATGAATAAATGTACATAAACATTTTGTATGATGACTGTTGTTGTTGTTATTATTATTATTATTCATATTGTAGTTATTAGTCATATTGTAATTCATTTCATATGATGATGTTTAAAAAAAAAGAGAACAGATGTAGAATGTTTTATTGCAAGACACATGTGAATAGGAATTAAGAGGTCTATTTTATTTGAGGATGGAAAAAGGAGTTGAAATACCTTTGTTCTTAATGTTTTTGGTAACATGCCGATAGAAATATATTTTCTAAAACTTTCTCACACTCAGGACAAAAACACAGAGATTTGTCTGTGCTCTTCTTCCAAAGCAAGACAACAGTTTTTTTTTCCTCAGACGCAGATATCAAAGTGCTGAAAATGACAGAATGTGTAACCTTTCTTTCTAGGATTAGATCTTGTTTTTAGAACATTTGTCAAGTCATTTCTCAGGCTCTCTCTTAGCTTTTTTTGATTTTCTAGGGTCCCATGGTTTCCTTGATGCATAAAACACAGATAAAATCACTGAATGCAATTGGGAAAATAGGATTTACTCTTTAACATGTTGTGGAATTTCCTGAAATATGCATGAAAATGTAAAATACAGATATAATTCAACGGTAGCGGTGTTTAAATATAAATTAACCCATTAATTCAGAATGTATCAGAATTTGGCTAAACATTAAGTATCAAAAGTAGGTATTTATTAGGCTGTTACATTTTGAAAATTCAATGATTGCTAAAACGCAGATGAAGTCTCAGAAAAGCTTTTTAATAGTTAATTGTGAATAATTGCATACAAAATAAAAGTTTGTAGTTACATAATACAAGTATTGATATTTCGGTATATCATTTTATGTTATATAAAGATTTTATTATTATATAATTATATAAACATAATTGTATATATTAATGCTGTCAATTAACTCAAATATTTAATCGCGATTAATCGCATGACATCCATGAGTTAACTTGGGATTAATCGCACGTTAATTTAATAATGTTGCATTTTGAAATTGCATAACTACATCAGGGACTTAAGTGCACACCATAAGAAACTGAGAAGTAGCTTGCTTTATAGGGATGCAGGGAAATGAAAGTTCTTGGCTATAATAGAAAAACAATTTCCTTTTGGCGGGGTTTCCACATATTTTGAAGTGTTTTCACAATTTTGTCGTGGTTTTAATAATATTTTTAATATTCCAGAAGACAGTTGTTCAACAAAGCAGAATGTAGTCTATATTTGAGTAAGCAAATTGTGACACTAATGTACAGTATTTACTAACATGAGCAGACAATGAGCAATGCTTGTACAGCATTTACTAATCATTGAACATTTACTAATGCATTGTTAATATCAAACACTGTGGCTGTTTATATTAGATAGTAAAGCATGAACAATCAACAGCTTTGGTAACAAGCATGAACAAATCCTTCAGTAAACGTATTGTTCACTGTTTGTTCATGTTAGCAAATACATTAACTATGTTTGCCATATTGTGAAGTGTTACTTTGTCATTTATTATTCAGCAAAATGTTCCTCTAGCTCAGACATTTAATGGCTTTCTGAGGTAAAAGTCATTTTTGTTGACATTATTTGCATGCTGTTTATCTCCTAACATGTAGACTAAATGATAATTATTGACATTACATCAATTGCATTTAAATATGTTTAACAGTTTCTTTCATCAGTGTTCACAAAGCGATCTTCTATGTCAGTAGACACTAAAGACAGTCAAAACTACATTTAAAATGGATGGAAGACATTATCTCAAATTGAAATGAACCTTGGATGCCAAATACAATGAAAGTGGTCTGCTTAGGGAGAACCTTTCCAAGTGTCACCGTTACAGTGATAATTTCACATCAACAATAAATGCACGTTTTTGTTGACAGAATCATCGGACAATGTTGTCTATATGATCTCTCAGTTTGCATCTTTCTCATTCATCATTTCCTATAGGTGCTGCATTATTTACTGGCAAGGGTCAAACAAAAACGTGCTGCGTTAATCGTGCATTAATCAAATGATTACTGCTGTTAAAACGACTTTGCTTTTACTTTGACACCCCTAACATGTATACATGGATGTGTACAAAATTACTATGTAAATGCAGACTTTTATTTTGCATGTGATTAGTCACAATTAATTGGTTAACAGCACTAGAATAGTTTTTTTTAATCAATTTTATTGGCAAATTATGGATGAATAAATCTAAATTAGGAACAAATAAATGGACTGAATATCCGACCACAATAAGTCTACTGTATAGACTGTAATTAAGATGGAAATTTATTAAAGATAGTAGTACTCAAATTAATATAAATGATGATGATGATGATGATGATGATAAAACATTTTAAGTGGATTTTTAACAACTATTTTTGTTTTCAAAAAATAATGTTCTGAATTTAATTGATTTGTATTTTATATTATGGTTTAATTTATTTAAATGACTACCATAATTCTTCATCATAAATTTGTATAAACTGACTAAATAATAATAAAAAACATATATAAAAGAATAATTTCTTTGGAAAAGGATGATATCATTATTTGTAGATTAATTTGATCAAATATTACATTGTTTTATTAGCTTATTTGTTTTTAATTGTAGCCTTAAAAATCAATGGCATTTCATAGGATCTCCTTAGATATAAAACTGGGGTTTAATAGCACACAACCTCTTATAAATAAATGAAATAACCATTAATAAAATAGTACTTTAAGGATTTAAAAAAGACTTAAAAGACCTAATTAATTCTTTTAATTGTCTTGCAATCTTTTAGGATGAAGGTAAGCAAAAGAAAATCTACCTGGTATTTTAAGCAGCGATTAGGGTTGCGTGATATTGAAAAAACTGACGTTGTGATATTTTTTTCTGCGATATACATTGCAATATGGAAATAACTTTACAAGATGACTATTTGGAAAAAATTCCAAATTTTATTTTGACTGGAATTATTTGTAGTTGAGTGCATCTACATAAAATAGAATACATTAGAAAACAGAGGAAAACAACAGAACAAAGATAAAAACTAAATATGCAAAACTTTATGGTTTTTGGTGGGACTTTAACAGTATTAAAGTATAGGAGTTCAATAATCAAATGTAAAATAACACTGCTTAGTCTTTATTCTATTGTATTAAATAATTAAACACAAATAATCTTTGTTAAAGCGGCAAACTTTATCATGTGCCTAAATGCTTTAAATTCACTTGAAATCATGAAGTCACAGTCCTTAAACACATCCAAATAAAAGTCTTTCACATTATTATTATTGTATTTTTTTGTTATTATAAGTCCACGATAGCATTGCAGATCCTGCGACGTTATTATAGCAGATTTGCACATTAGATACCGATGCTGAAATTATATATTGTAGCAATCTTCACAATGTGCATAATTTATTGTATTTACTGCTGTCCCAGGAGAATAGCTTTTGTTAGTGTGCACCACACACTAATTTGATGTTTAATTCTAATGGTTATTTGCTGCTTCCTTTTATTCACACCAATTGTAAACCGTCTTGGCGGAGGAAGAATGAATCTGCTGATGAGTTGAGTTGGTTTTAAGTGAGACCCATCAGACAGACCCAAAGCTTTCCTATTAAAGTCCAGACTGCCTGGCGGCCAAAGTCTGACTTGAAGCTCCTAAGTGTTTAAAGATGTTTTTGTTCACCATAGAAGCTGGTTGTTTATGAGCGGTTTACAGCTAATTTGTTCTCCAGAAACTGGACAGGGCGTTGGGAGATTTTATAGGCGAATGTATATTTGTCTGACTTAATTTTTTTGCCTCACAATAGCTATCAGGAGACATTTAGACTCGTTAAATGAGTCGCAATGTTGCTAAATTCTACTTAATTTTTTCCCCACTGGATTCATACTGTTTATAAGGGGTTTATTATGATTTGTAGGTGTAGATTTAGGGAAATGTTCTTCACTGAAGAGTAATTGGGGTTGCTGATGTGTCTTTTTGCAGGAAGGATGATAAAGATTATGCTCTGAAGCAGATTGAAGGCACAGGGATCTCCATGTCTGCCTGCAGAGAGATAGCAGTAAGTACATCAAGCTTTAAACGTGTTCCTGTCAAGAAAGGTGAGTAATGAACATTTCTAAACAAGTATTTATGTTTATAAAGCAACTGTTTAGTGAGAAGTGCTTCTCATATGAAATGTGAACGACCCATACAGCTGCGACATTTCCTCGAGCGAGAATGGCGTTGACTGCAACTTTCCGTTGTAAACCACACCCACCGAAAGGGTACCATTGGTACCCTTTAGGCAGTGGAGACACAAGCCTGATAAAGGTGACCCGTACCAAACCACCTGTATTTTGTAGAAAATATTGATCAGAAACATTGATCAATGGTTGTATCACAACGAAAAGGTACAACTAACATTTCTGAAGTTTAAAGAAGTCAAATATAAGTAGGAAATGTGGAGGCCTTGTTTTCAGTGACTTCAGCACATCACCACTCTCGCATCTCTTCTATGATCCTCCTCTTTTCTCTTTCAGTCACTTCCACAGTTCACTGGGTTTTTTTTTATCCATAACTTTGTCACCAAAGGATTTCCTGAAATTTTAGTCAGGTTTATGTCAGGACTGTGGTCTGGCCATTTCATTATTTTTGTGGGTTTAGATTCATGAAGCTACTTTACACAATTTGTAGTGTGACATGGCTCTTTGTCCTGCATGAAAATTGCAGGCTGATTGGGAAGTGAATGCAAGAAAAGAACCAAATGTTTCCTGAAACATTTGTATTTACTTTGCCATGTAGATTCATAAGTGGCCCAACAATGCCTACTACTGCTGAAAACATCCCCAAACCATGATACTTCATTGTCTACCTTTAACTGACTTTGGGTTCAGTCTTTCCACAGTTTGAACATGTTTTTCCATCAGACCCAAATGAAATAAACATGCTTTCATTTCTAAAGTGAACTTTGGACCAGTTCTTTGACCACGCAACATGGTCCTCAATCGGGGTGTTAACCTACACTGGTCTCGCGGTTTGGTTATGATTATCATGTCATCAATTCGATCCAATTCAATATCACGGTGCACTGCTGATGCTTTCCATACACAATTATATTTTTTCTTCATATGACAAGAACTCTTGGATAAAAATTTTAAATATATTCATATTTATACAGTAAATTATTTGTAATAATTTTTTTTCCTTTAATAAAAGCAGTTGGATATATGATGTACCTTTTAATTTTACCTGCTCAAAGAAATCTTTTTGAATGTCTCAAACGCAATCACAGAAGACAACATAAGCATTAACAGCGAATAAACTAATGTAAATATTATTCTGCTTGCTTTTTCAGCATTGTCAAGCGTGTTCTTACATCCCTATGATTGGTCATTGTGTTCACATGCTCAACAGAAAGTGCTACGATTGGCTTTAAAACTGTCAGCATTGTTCACCGATGAGTGACGCGGACAGTGAAGAATGTGCAGTAACAGTCTATATGTGCTATCACAGCTGATCCATATTAGATGCCGTGGAGAAAACTCACTCTACAGACACACCCGGGTCAGGATCCAGCCCGGGAGCATGAGCAGTGGGGCCGAAATCATGTCAGGTTTCCACTGTTGGGCTAATAGCTCGCAGCGCGTCACGCAAATCTCACCCCCAGAATGTTTCCTAATCAAACGTCACACAACCTGTCCAGTTCGGCGGGAATCAGGCAAAACGATTAAACGATTCAAATGAAGACAACCGAAACAAACAAATGACACGTCACTGTACAGCATTACATTATATATCTATTCACACAGGCCCATTTATTTTCATTCATTATATTTGTTTACTCGCCGACCAACTGTTTGCATCGTGCATCAAGTGGTCTCGCCACTAACAGAGGGATGACCCATATCCATAATTTAAAACCACAGAAATTTTCCGGTAATAAATCCGTATAAAATGTATTTGATAACATCCTCATTTCAATAGATGCTGTCAAACATTCAGCCCAAATACTCCAGAGACCCAAAACATCTAAATTTTTCCCTTGGCTATATGACACTTAATAGGTAATTCCCCTTTATTTATAAGAATAATTTAAGGATGTTGCATATTGTTCGGTTATCTTAACTAAAGGAGAAGTTTTTTAGGACATAAGAGCAAGTAATAGCTGAAGTATAGGCTATAGCCTATATATCGTAGCGCTCAGCAGCTGCACTAATAAAGCTCTACATTTAAAATTTTATTTTAAAATTTTACCACGTCATATAAAAACAAAAACATTTGTTTGAGGACATAACACATTTTTTACGTGCAGTTTTCCCAATCCGTTTGTAAAGCAGTGCTGCACAGGACTGGATGACAGAAAATAAGGTAGTTTCTGATGGTTGCACTCACCCAAATAATGCTCTGTTTGCACGATTTGATCAATATCATCGTATCCAAATACTTTATAAATAATATTTCTAAATTCCTCCATTGTTTATAGTTTTTAGAAAATCTCTAAAATAATTTTTTCCCAGGTAGACCTTTGTAAAATAAAAGTGTAAAATGGCTTGAAACCGTTCAATTTGTTTGTATTGTATATATCTAAATTGGTATAAATTTAGTTTGTTTCATATTGGTTTATTTAATGTGATTTTTACTATATCCGACATTTGTAATTCTTTAAGTGTTTTAGGCTATTTTATCTAGATATGACATTATTGTGTTGAGCCTACAAAACTCGGCAAGTAAAAGCAAACTCGCATGCTGTGAATTGTGCACAGTTGTCTGCTTTTAAAGTAGTTGGAGCGTTATAATTACTCGCTCTCGCCTCATTCGAATAGTATTCTACCGCGACATGGCACATATGAACCGATACCAAATTATCCATGTCTGCATCGCGGTGCATCAAAGAAACTATTAATTTTGACACCCCTAGTCCTCAGCAAAGGTTATGCTTGCCTATTCATTCTTTCTGTTGAAAGGTTTGGTCAGTAAAAGGACCGGTACTTCGTCATCTGTACAAACTGCTCCCAGTTTTCTTTTAGAATGTCTGACCATCTTGCAAAGTCAATCAAAATTGTAAAGTTTGGCTGCCAGTTAAATAGCGTTTGTCAGATAATTTTGGAAATGATCACTGGGTACATATTAACATTAAATACTAGGATGAATCTGAAGTGCTTTTTAATTTTGATGAGTGTCCTTTTTCTCATTTATTTATTTTTTTCTGTTTCACAATAAATGTCACTCATGAAATAAGATTGATATTCTCCTTTACTCTTATTTAGATAACTTTTAAAAAGGACTAATTATTGAATTGTAGCTTATATTTTAGTTAAGGTTTTTATATTGTTGTTGTTTTAGATTTGTTCTTATTAATGGATCATGAGGACTAGTTCTCTCAACTGAATGATTTGTTTACAACTGATCCATTTATCAAAATACCTCTTTTTATTGGTTAATGATCATGCAAGTCTGCATCTAAAGCAGGATGAATGAACTATGGCTGAGTTATAATTTTGCCCCAACTATTCTTTTAATGAGCATACTTCAAGTGTTTTGGTTATGTGGGTGCTTTGTAGATGTCAGTCTCAGCGTGCGTTTTTGTGTGTGTGTTTGCTCCCTGCAGCTGCTGCGTGAACTAAAGCACCCCAATGTGATCTCACTGCAGAAGGTTTTCCTGTCACATGCAGACCGCAAAGTTTGGCTTCTCTTTGACTACGCTGAACATGACCTCTGGGTAAAGTATAGTCAAACGCTGGTATGCACTGAGATCTTGGTATGCAGTTCGTCTCTTGCTGAGGGTCTGCGTGTTTTTGCAGCACATCATCAAGTTCCACAGAGCATCTAAGGCCAATAAGAAGCCTCTTCAGCTGCCGCGTGGGATGGTAAAGTCTTTGCTCTACCAAATCCTGGACGGCATCCACTATTTGCACGCCAACTGGGTTCTGCATAGAGACTTGGTGAGGTTTCATTTGTCTTCATTTAAACCATTGTGTTTCTGATTTTTGATGCTTATCAGTTATTTATCATCATGTTGCTCAAAGTATGTGAGTTGAGTGTTCTTTAACTAGGCTGATTATTTAAGTTACCCATAGCTAAATTTCCAGTAGGGGGCAGCAGTTTAAATTTCAGTCAAGTTAATTTCAGTTAAGTGAAATTTAAGCAGATGGACAATTGACATTCGAGAATTAACATGTTTAAAAATGTTAAATTGTTTAAGGATGTTATACAAGTTTTGTAGCCCTTTAACTTTTAAATTTTAAATTTAACCCTTTCAGATCGTAATGGTCGCTGCCATTGTTGCTAGAAGGGATACAGCTGCTGTTGTATACAAGAAGTCTTTGTTATTTATTAAATTAGGCATTAATTGTATTTTATTAGCTAGATGGGATACAGCTGAGGAGACTCACATCAATATTACATAATCTAATAAAATTGTATTTTATTAGATTGTGTTATATTAATACAAGTATGATATTTCACCCTCTCCTGGAGTTTGGTGTAATCTATATGGGATACAGCTGAGGATACTCGCGTCAATATAGCATAATTTTTGTGATGCTGTACCAACAAATAATATTTTTAAATTGCTGTAAGGGATGGGTTGAGGTAGGGGTAGATGCTTTAATAAGCAATATTTAATATTTTTTGTTAACTTCCGATCACAGCTGCATCCTTTCTAGCAACAACCGCAGGAGAGATCCAAGCTGCTGGTTTTACATCACGTTTATTCATAATTTTCTACTGAAATTGAGAATACAGAAAATATTCTAGTAACACAAACAGTGTGTATTTTATGTGAACGAAGCACATCGTTGACCAGGCTGATCAAACTGGTGTGGTCGTACGCGTGAAAGGGTTAACTTAACATAGCATAGCATAAAAGATGTTTTTTTTAAATTACGTAAATAATAGGATAATAAATGATGTATTAATTAAATTGATTGTTTAAATAGTTGTCATGGGTCTCTTCACGAACTGTGAAGTCAAATACAGTCGGTCCAGATATGCCAGTCACTGGAGTTAGGCAGAAAAGAGCACAGCAGTGCCGCAACTTAGCAGCCAGTCACAAAGAACGCTTCTTTACATTTGAAAACATGAGCTGCAGCACTCAGAAATGGTTCAAGAAGTTCTTCAGTTCTGTAGCTGGTTGTGACAAAACACTTCTGCCTGTTCAAAATAAAGAGAAAAAACATGCGTGTTGTACTGAGGCCAAAACTGAGGTACATACCGAATCGGGACTTCAGAGTTCCATTTCACCCCTGGTAAATAAATACTAGAATAACATTAGTAAAATAGTTTGGCAGTTGGTGGTCACCTACAGTACACAATAGTATAGTGTGAGTAGTAGGGGCAGGGGTAGAAGGCCGAGACACACCAAGCCGACTAGGCATGGGACGATAACCGTTTTCAAGGTATACCGCGGTTTGAAAAAGTCTAGGTTTAAAACCGCCAAAATTGTCTGATATACCGTTCCTAATGTATGGGTAAGATTTCATAATTTTATAAATTTTTTAAAGTTTTTTTTTTAGGACAACAGTATCTCCAGCAGAAAAGATCTCCAAAGATATCATTTTAAATTGTAAAGAAATCTGTGTTTTTGAAACTAATGAAGACAGCAGAAGTCAATGATTCATTTGAATTATTTAGCCTGACATGTTAACTGCTCCAAAATATTTTAAATGTTTCACAAAATGAAATGCATTGTTCAAAGGGGGAAAATAGTTTTTGTTTTTTACTTAGATATTTAAATGGAGCATATATTAGAGCAGTGTTTCCCAACCCTGTTCCTGGAGTCACACCAACAGTACATATTTTGGATGTCTCCCTTTTCTGACCCATTAACTTCAGGTGTTGGAGTCTCTTCTGATGTTATGATAAGTTGATTCAGGTGTGTTTGATTAGGGAGAGGTTGAAAATGTGTACTGTTGGTGTGCCTTCAGGAACAGGGTTGGGAAACACTGTATTAGAGCAGTAATCACAATATTGTGAAACTGATATTTTTATCCAAGTTATCATATTGTCAGAATCTTATACTGGCCTAAAGCTGACGCCAAACAACTAGCTCGGACAAAAACCAACTGTATTGTTGGCCATGTCTGGTCTCGTCTGGACCAAAAAGCTGCACTGAAACACGCTGAACAGATGACAGCTGACTGAAACAGAAGCGCTCGTTCTACACCTGCGTGAAAGGATGTGTCTCTTTGCACCCAGGGGTGGCAATAGACTGTTTTTTTCATTCCACAAAGGGAAACTAGAACATGAAATTTGCTTAGACAAAGCGTTTAGTACAATTTTAGAACACTGTAATTGTCACTTACCACTGAGGGATTCACTTCTGCAAATATTTAGATGTATTTGCAAGTGGAGTGAATGTACAGTTTGCTTCTTTGTGCTTTTAATCAAGGTTTACTTGTTTACACATTGATGCATAACCAATCAAACAAACTAGCCTAATGTCGCTGCCCAATATCCGACGGTCGGCTTTGTGTGTCCCGGCCTTTAGACATAAAAAGCACATGAACCTGAGAGTACATGTGTTAGAGTGCAAGTAGGGTCAGTCTGCAGCCAGAACCTTCTCAAAGTGCATGTGACAAGAAAACTAATGAATTTATTTATGAATATATGAAATGTAATCATGGTTCCTATGTTTCCAGTAAACATTCCTCCCAAAACTTAAATATTTTGTACATTTATGGAAGATATATTTAAATAAAAATTGAACAGACATTTACAAAAACATGAAGTTGTTTTTGGTTAAAACCTCATACATTTTCTTACATTACAATCCAAATCTGGCATGGTTGTTACAAAATGATTTGCATTTCAAATATAATACAAATGTGTTAATATAATATAATTAATTCATCAGGCATGGTTCATCTTCAAAATGACAAAATTTCTGATAAGTTAGTTTTAAACTCTGCTCACAGCATCATTTTTCACACTGAATTAAGAGAGGAAGTGTTACATCTCTAAACTCTTTCACCACAGAAACCTGCCAACATATTGGTAATGGGAGAAGGTCCAGAAAGAGGACGTGTTAAGATAGGTACAACATCAGTTCTGTTTTCCTATTTTAACAAAAGAAGAGATGTTTCAATTCACAGCCATAACAATTTATTACAAATCCTGTTCCATGTGCAGCTGATATGGGTTTTGCACGGCTCTTCAACTCACCACTGAAGCCTTTAGCGGATCTGGATCCAGTAGTTGTTACGTTCTGGTACAGAGCACCAGAGCTGCTGCTGGGAGCCAGGCATTACACCAAAGCCATCGGTGAGACCATACTTCTATTTGTGCAAATGCCCATTTAAAACAAAAAGGCAGATGTGGATCTAATGGTGTGTTTTTTCACAGATATCTGGGCAATTGGCTGTATCTTTGCTGAGCTTTTGACCTCAGAGCCCATCTTCCACTGTCGACAGGAGGACATTAAGACCAGTAATCCCTACCATCACGATCAGCTCGACCGCATCTTTAATGTCATGGGCTTTCCTGCAGGTATTTAGCATCTACTTTTCATTTAGGTCTAGGCCATTTATTAAAAAGTGTGTATGTATGTGTGTATGTGTGTATGTGTGTATGTGTGTATGTATTTAATTAATTAATAAAAATTCCAGTAGGGGGCAGCATTTCTGAAAAAAATAATCTTGTCAAAACAAATGTAATCTTAACAGTTCTGGCTGCAATACTGATTGCTTTTTATGATTGATGAAAACAATAAACAGAGTTTAAGTGACAAATGATTATTTCTGTTAACTTAACATTATACAGAATCATAAATAAAATGTATTTAATGAAAATTTTATTATAAAATTTTATATAAAAAGAAAAATTAGGATGTAATTTCACTGTTCCTATTACACTGCAGATTACTTTTAATGACCTAATATGACTGTATGAATGTAATTAAATGACTCATTTTTTTAAATTAAATATTCAGGGTAAAATAAATGAAAGATTATTGCCAGACTGCTCTAATTGGTAATGAAAAAATAAAACTATAAAAATAATACCAAAAACAATACTGGTAATTTACTACATTTAAAAAAAAACTATTTAATTTAATCAATTCATGCAAAATGAATTGGTTTAAAAATATATATTTTTAGCAATTCTCATTCAAATTTAATTATGAAAATTAAAGTAAGTTAAAGCTAAATGAAATCAATTTTAACAAATAACCTAACTAAAACTTAAGCTAAAATTAGAACTAAATTAAAGGCCAAGTTAAAATGTTTAAATTACTTATAAATAAACATTGCCATATGATGAATGAATGTGAAAGGCCTTGCAAAAAGAATCCCACTTAGTTTTAAAATTCAATTCTTTTATTAAAGCGTCCTGTTGGGCTGCACAATATATCGTTTCAGCATCAATATCACAATGTGTGCATACGCAATGGTCACATCTCATAAATCTGCAATGCTGAGTTGACATTGCAGTGTAATTTTTACATTTACATGTACAAAACAATAAAGAATGCACGGTTTATTTAACTTTTATTTTTGCTTTTTGTTGCATGTGTCAATGCTTGTCATTTGTTTATTACATTTTATGCATGATTCCTTGCCCTACTATATCATCCTATTCAACCTAAATTAATACCTTTGGTGACACTTTAAGAGTGAGAATTGAACCTTAAAAGTGTCATAAAAATTTGTTTTCAAAAAGTGCTATTTAATAATTTGCTGGAATTGTATAGATACAGTATATCACAATATACAGTCTTATGCAAATATTTGGCCACCCCTCTGTGGCTGCATAATAATGTTCTCTTTCTTTATAAGAGAAGATCACAGTGAAATGCCATTTGGCTTGTAGAGAAAGTTAGATAATGTCATGCAGAAGAAGTCTGCATTCTGCTAAAAAGAAGAGTCGTCTGAGGTATGCAGAGTCATCTGGACAACCCTGAATCTTTTTGGAAAAATATACTGTGGACAGTTGCCAAACCATAGGCACTTTGTATGATGGGAAAACAACGCAGCATTCCAGGAGAAGAACATGCTCTCACTGTAAAATATGGTGAAGGGTCCATCATGCTGTGCGGATATGTGGCAAACACAGGTACTGGAAATCTTGTCAGAGTTGAAGGTCACATGGGTTCCACCCAGTATCAGCAGATTCAATGTTCAGGAAACAGTCAAGAGGCTGAAGTTACGACAGGGTTGGATGTTTCAGCAGGACAATGACCCAAAGTTCCAGATCTACCAAGAAATTCATGCTCAGACACGATACAATGATCTAGAATGTTCATCCCAGTCCCCAGACTTGAACATCACTGAAAATATATGGATTGATTTGAAAAGGGCCGTGCACGCTCGGCACCCATTAAACCTGACTGAACTGGAGACATTTTGTAGTCAAAAATGCCTTCAGCAAGACTTCAGGAACTTATCCCTGAAGAAGCAACTACAGGGTATTATTTCAGCAAGTTTGGCTGTACAAAAGATTGATGTCATTATTCTGTTGGGGAGCCCACATTTTTGCACCTGTCTGTTTTTGTTAAGGCTTAAATTGCATTGCATCTGTTGATTAATTAAATGTTATGTCAGAACTGAAATGTTGCTTTTTCCCTGGGGTATGAAATATATCCTAATGAAATTGCTGATTTGAAAGGCCAGCAGGCTATGGCTTGCAATTATCAAAATTATCAGAGGTGGCCAAACTACAGAATATACAGAAATACAGAATATCACAATGTCAGAGTTTTCCAATATTGTGCAGCCTTAGTGTTCTGTATATATCTTTGCTGATTAGAGCTTTGAATTTTCTTTATTTGTGTAGTTTGATGTCTGATATCTAATGTCTTTATTACATTTAAAATGTTTATTTACAGTTTGAGTCATCTGATGTCGATAAATGTGCTGAAATCTGTTATCTAATTTTCTTCCCAGACAAAGACTGGGAGGACATTAAGAAAATGCCGGAACACTCAACGCTGATGAAAGACTTTAGGAGGAATACGTTAGTTTAAGCTTTTTTTTTTATTTATTTATTTATTTATTTATTTTTATTAAGATATTTCATTGAGCCACAAATTTGGCATAACAGTCTTTGTCTGCTGTAGGTACACTAACTGCAGCCTTATAAAGTATATGGAGAAGCATAAAGTCAAGCCTGACAGCAAAGCATTCCACTTGGTAAGCAGATCAAAAGAAGAGCAAATCTTTTATCCTCATATATTCCCATGCAGATATTGACCTCTGTACACCCTCTCAGCTGCAAAAGCTGCTTACCATGGACCCAATCCGCAGAATCACATCTGAGCAGGCCATGCAGGACCCGTACTTCCTGGAGGAGCCTTTACCCACGTCTGAGTGAGTGATGTCGACACGTCTGATGTGTTATCAACAGCTTTTCTGCAAGTGAAATGCATGTAGACTTTACAGTATTTTCTGGAAATCAAATAATACTGATTTCACAAAAACGATTTTACTTTTGAACACTGTATAGTCAGTGTAGGGAGTATAGAATAAAACAGTGTTTCCTACCCTGTTCCTGGAGGCACACCAACAGTACATATTTTGGATGTCTCCCTTTTCTGACCCACCCAACTTCAGGTTTTGGAGTGTCTTCTAATGTTTTGATAAGATGATTCAGGTGTGTTTGATTAGGGAGAGGTTGAAAATGTGTACTGTTGGTGTGCCTTCAGGAACAGGGTTGGGAAACACTGGAATAAAATACAAATGTTCTTGACTTTTGAGTGTCAAATTGACCATGTTTAAAATGTTTTTACACTTTCCTCACTCAAAGAAACCTTTTAAAGGTCCTGTGAAATGCATTGAAATGTGCAATTTTTTTTTTCGATGTTTGACAATCTCAACGAAAAGTGAAGAAAGGGTGGGCATTTGAGTAGCTCCTCCCCTTTAAAAAAGAAACAGCCAATAGTGTTTTGTTTGTATCACAGCTCTGCCAGTGAGAGTTGTTGAGCTCAAGTGGATCAGATGAAAACAATGAGAAGGGGTGGGGCATGTCAGATACTAGAAAGTATTTCATTGGTCAAGATTTGACTAGAAACTGAAGTATGAGGTAAAAAAAACATCAATCCCCTTAGGTGGAAGTGACAAACTACAATATTTACATTTTTACATAATTTTAGGTCTTCTAAACGTGAATTTTGTGACTTTTTTACCACACTAGCTAATGCATATCCTTTAAGACTAACATAGTGATTCTAACATCTAAAAAATTTTATTTTAATTTCACTGGGCCTTTAAGTTTAGCAGTATTCAAAACAAAAAGGAATGGATAACAAAAGAGATAATAATAATAAAAATAATAGTGACGTTTATTTTTTGCATTGGTTTTGCTTTGATTTAAATAAGTTGCTTTAGAATATAAATTGCAGGACGTTAACAATTCAAATGTGTTTTTTGTTTAGTGTCTTTGCTGGCTGCCAGATTCCTTATCCTAAAAGAGAATTCTTGACGGAAGAGGAGCCAGAAGACAAGGCAGATAAAGTAAGAAATGTGTGTTTTCTGTCTTTTTTTCTTCTTTTTCAGCATTTGTTTCACACGCACACATTTCTATAATTGTATTATTTTATTCTATAAGGCCCTGATGTACTTGCATCTAACCTTTCTGGAAGTTTTGCTTTGCCGAACTCCTGAAACTAAATTTATGACCAGAGTTTCTTGTAAAATGTCATAACTGGGCTCCTTTTTAAAATTTTTGAGTATTTTTTTATTTTACTTTATTGCTATTTTTTTATTTAATGCAGTACTACATAATATCAGTAGTTGCTACAGACATTCAGCATCACCTTTGCTTGAAATGATACAATCTAATCTTTTTATTTTTATATATATATATATATATATATATATATATATATATATATATATATATATATATATATATATATATATATATATATATATATATATATATATATATATATATATATATATATAATGTAAAATTGTCCTGCTCCAGAGCAGATTGCTTTGACAACAACTCTCAGAGAAGTTTGAGGAATGAAACTCACCTGGATCTTGTTAAATATTCAAATATTAGTCAATAATCAAATCCAGCTAATTGAGTGATCCATGTATGAAGGACAGAACCCAGTATGTTTTCCGAATTTGCTTGAGGTATATCAGGACCTTTAAAATTAAATTAATATTTTATTATTTGATCAACCATTTAAAAGAAAAATACCCCACTTTGCATAATTCATTTTGATTGTGATATAAGTTATAGATTTTCTACTGTTATTTAAGAGTAGTATTTTCTCTTGTGTCTCACAACCGCAGAAAAACCAGCAGCAGCAGCAGCAGGGGAACAACCACACCAATGGGGCGGGGCACACAGGTAACCCTGACAACAGCCACGCACAAGGCCCGCCTCTGAAGAAGGTGAGAGTGGTTCCGCCCACCACTACCTCAAGTGGCCTGATCATGACCTCAGATTACCAGGTAACGCATCAAAACACACACATCCATCTTCATTTTCACAGACAGGCTGGAAAATTGGCCCTATGTTTCCCACCAGTCATATAATAGTAATAATAATAATAATAATATTAATAATAAAATAACTGATGAGTCTTGCGTTTCTCCAGACAATTTTGTTTCTTTGTAATATACATTTCACTTTTTGGATGTTTTATGTAACAAAAACTAATTGATACTGTAGTTATGCCTTTAAATAAAACTAATGTGTTGTATATATTCATTGGGTGTGCAGTGCACTCTGAATACTTCTGAATAGATAAATGTTTCCGTGACATCATGTTGTGTTTCGTGGATACAGCCAAATTGCTTGTTACTGGAATCTTGTCACGTGTCATGTAGTTAGGACATGGTGTGAGGGTAAATAAACACCATAGTTAAAGTTGCTGGATGCAAGTTTTTTTTACTCTTCTAAAGCATACAATTACCACAATATTTTTCCAGATATTTGAGAAACATTCTAAGTGAACATTCTTGTTTATCTGAAAAAAAATGTTAAAGTCAGATTTTCTGCTTTGAAAATGTCTGTTACATGCCAGAACGGCTATCTTTGTTTTTTTTTTTTTTTAACCCACCCAGTGCCAGTTTACCCAATTATATTTCAGCACCCTGGGTTGCCTTGGTGGAAAACAACATATTTGATTCATTCAGTCAGGAATGCTCTCAAAACATGTGTCTGTGACTGAAATGCGACCTTCGGTGGACAATAGCAGACTCCTAAATGAGACGCATATTCAGAGTTCCACAAGGTGGTTATTAATGAGCAAATAATATACATTTTATAAACATTAGTTGAGCAGGTTACATTGTAATCACGTGTCCTAACAACACTACGTGATGAGATTTTCATTGATAAGCAATTTGGCTGTTTGCACCAGAATAGTGCACTTACTGCACTTTAACAAAATGGTAAGGTTTATAATCTAATTATTACATAATTATTACTTTACATTATTAAATGTACATGCTGAATCATGCTCTAAAGTTCAATTTCAGACAGTTTATTTTATTTTCTGAGGTGAACTATCTGCTGCTGCTTTCAGTAGTATGGCAATAAATGTCATGTAAAATGGCTTTTAAACTCACATTAGCATTTAACACTGAATAAAGCACATGAGGTGTACCTGAGGTGACCATTGTCATTTATACCGTTGTTCACCTGTGAGAAATAAAAGCAGTTTCTAAAATAAAAATTTCAGGTGTTGGTTAGGACAAAAACTCACGTGCCGTTGCTTTTAGTTTGAAAACAGTTCAAATCAGCCTTTAGGCTCGATAGTCAGACACGCTCTCTTCAATCTGGAGACCTGCGCACGGATTTTGAGCCAAGTGAAAATGTGTTTTGATCCAGGAGTGCAGTACCTAGTTCAACCACTGGGTGTCAAACTTACATACTGCATCTTTAAAGTTTTTTTTGGAGAACTATTCTTTTAAACAAACTTAATCCTCAATTTTTTTTCTCTTCCACAATTATTTTGGAAACCCAGTATATCACCAACTCTATTCTTCTGTGTTCCAGCGCTCCAATCCACATGCTGCCTACCAGAACCCAGGACCAAGCACATCATTGCCCCAAAGCAGCATGGGATACTCCTCTACCTCCCAGCAGCCTCCACAGTACTCACACCAGACCCATCGCTACTGAGTCAGGCCACACCCCTCCGCTCACAGTGCCCAATAGGGAGAATGTACTTAGGGAGGAGGGTATGGCCTCGAGCCGAACCGCCCTCTTTTACCCCACTGGGCGCTTTGCTGTGCAGCATTTCCATAGAGACACCGCAGGAACAGTAACTGTAAACCTAACATAACAAAGCGTCACCGTATCATACAGCCGACATTATCCTCCGCTGACACAAGGAGAAAGGAAAAAATAATGAAATAAGTAGTGGGAATAAAAAAAAAGCTGAAGAAAAACGGATATTTGTTCCATTGGTGATAGTTTGAGTGTTTGCTGCAAGTCTGTGATAACACACAAAAAGAAAAACACAAAAAAGCAACAAGCATTCTCAAAATGTGGTACTGAACAGCTGCACTATGTAGTGAGACTGGTATTTGGATTGGTTTGGTCCAATCTCTTTAGCTCCAGTCCTTCTTGCCCTCACTTTGAAAATCCGTTGGCCTCTCCAAGTCTTAAAGCTGCTATGTGACTGCCAGCAAAGACAGAATGACGTTTGTCTACTGTCTGTCTATCCGTCTGCCCTTACACACACACACATACACACACACACACACAAATACTGAAGCACTCATTCTTTTAGCCCATTGCTGGGGACCGAATTCTCTGTGCTGGAGCTGCTGACTGAAGCATAAGGAGAACCTCTAGTGCCCCCTGCTGGATCTTACTGGTAGAAGGCAATTAAAAAAAAAAGAAAAACAACAAACTTGATTTTTAGTAGTTAATAATTTAATGTTTTGGTTTTTATGTTAGGAGAGGTCAGCAACTTCCATTTTGCTGTCAGACAGGCTATTACGTGTGAATGATCGGCCTTAGAACGTCATGACAAAAGTTGTGTTGACAGCAGATTGAACATGCATTGTACTGTATTGTAATGAAATATTTTACATGAAACAAATATCCTGACAATAAAAGTGGAAGCGTTTAAAAAATATATATAGATATATATCTGGGGAAGGTTTTTTGTGTGAATTTCATCGATAATGTTTTTTCATTGTTGTTTTTGTTATTAGTATTGTTATTTTTAGCCTTTTTATTGTGATAGGATAGTGGAGGACAGACAGGAAAGCCTTGGGAGCTGAGAGAGGGGAAGGATTGGCATAGGACGTCGAGCTGGGCATCGAACTCAGGTCACTGAGCACCATGGTGCTATATGTTGGCACGCTTAACCACTATGATATTGGCACAACTTTTATTGTTAATTATGAGCATTTTAGTGATTTTGATCTCGAACAGAAATATACATACATAAACATTCTTTAACATAAAAGGAGCAGCATGAAGCACAAGCTTATTATTTTCTCACCCCATTACAACACACATCATTCGTCTTAAACTTGTATCTTCTTTTACTTATCTCTTCATTTTACAAGAGACATATTTTATCCTTTTGGCATCTTTGACATATGTTTGGTTCCATTTGTACATTTACATATTATAACCAACACCAAACTGCAAACAACCATTAATTTCATCATGCCTTTTTTCATTTGACTCTTTTTCAATCACCTCTATTCATCATTATATTGCTTTAATAATATGTATTTATACAACTTTTTAAATCGATTAATATCCTGACATTGTTTGAGAGTCTGTTCTAGACTGTTCCATAATTTCACTCCACATACAGACATACACAAATCTTTTTAAAGTTGTCCTTGTTTTCAACCTCCCAATATTTAGTTTTTCTCTCAGATTATATCCCTCTTGTCTTTCTTCAAAAAACATTTGTATGCATTTCGGAAGTAATTTATTCCTAGCTTTAGACATAAATTGTGCTGTTTTTAATTTAACCAAATCATTGAACTGAAGTATCTTCAATTAAAATAATAAAGGATTTGTATGCTCCAAACATCCCACATTATCTATCAGTCTAATTACTTTTTCTACATCGTACGTAAGGATCGTAAGTTAGATTTATATGTATTCCCCAAATTTCAACACAATAAAGCAAATATGGTAACATAAGTGTGTTATATAATACAGTGTTATATAATACATACATTGATTTATTGTCCAGAATAAATCTCGCTTTATACACTATTGCTACAGTTTTGACTAATTTTATCACATTAATTATTTGCTGTTTCCAACAAATTTTTTTGATCCAAAACAACACCATAAACTCTTTCTATAACTTAATTATCAATTTTTAAATCTATATTATGACTGCTTTTTAATTTTCCAAATAACAGAACCTTACTTATATTTAATGATATATTTATTTACGTCAAACCACAATTTCAATTCATTCATTTCTGTTTTAATCAGCTGCATAAGTTTGGTAAATTATCCCCAGAACAACTAGTATCATCTGCAAATAAAATAAACTTAAACAGCTCTGATATCTTACACATATTATTAATGTAAATTATAAACAATATCGGACCAAAAACTGATTGTGGTATGCCACAATTTACATTTAGATATGAAGATTTATAGTTAGCTGATTTCCACGAACTGTTGCCTTTTTTTTTTTTTTTTTTTTTTTTATAATTCATCCAATCCAAGTGATTAAATTTCATCAGGAATTTGTGTTCTTTTGTAGTTTATTTTATATTAAAATGGATGATATCTAAACTTTTAGGTTATTGGAGTAGATTGGTGCATTTGGATTTTGATTAAAGCTTTTAGTTATGAATTTAGTGAGGAAAGCTTCTTGCCTATTGTCAGTTTAGTATTGACTAAATCTGTGATATTATATTGTGCTGTTAAAATGAGTTTGAGTAATCCAGTTATGCTTTTGAAGGATTATAAGTTTCTTTTTTCATTTGTAGTAAAGCTGCTTCTGTAAAGTAGTTATTTTGACCTGTTCCACCTTGAGGTCTTGATGTCCTTGGCTATATTTAATTTTAGTTTTGTGCGAAAAAAGATTTATTTTAATTTTGCCTCATTTATATTACTTAACAGCTTAACGCTAATTGCTAATCCATTTTGATCTGATTGGGATGCATTAATAAATAGAAGTAAGCATTACAAATGTGAAGACAATTTTAGCAAACCATTGCAGCATAAAATATTGAATTAAACACTTGCAGTTATGCTAATAAAATGGTTTAATTTATTAGAAAAATTGATTAGGATTTGTTGCATTAAGGTTTTATTAAAGTATTAAAGTAATTCATTCACCTTAAAGACAAGGTTTTATGGGCATTACGTTTCTAAATAAATCGTACCAAAATGTACACAATAAAATTAAAATAAAGTTGTCACAGAATAGGATGTAAATAACAATAATAAGTCAACGGTGATGAACGATAATTTGTTTATTGAAGCTAGTTGAACGGATTTTTAATTCGTTCAGACACATTGTCCCGGTTTTGATGACAACCAATCAACATATTCAATCAACACTTCCCCAATCACCCGCGGTCAGTGGACCATTTGCTTTTTCATGCATTGTCTGAACGTCCCAGTTACCAAACGTTTGACACACAGTGGTCTTTGGTTAAATCTCTTGTTTTATAAGAAGTAGTAGTTAATCATTTATCTGTGATGTTTTTAAAGCCCACCTAATATCCCCAGATAAATCCCGCCTTCACACAGCCGCCCTATGATTTAATGACCGGGGGACTTTCTGTCAATCATTCTCTTCCTCGCATCTGATAGGCTGAGTGTGACAAACGGTGGCGCGCTAAATTCTTAATCCAAAATGCTGATTGGTGCGAACAACCCGACATGTCCCGCCCCAAGCGGATTGTTTGGAATGGTCAGATGGACCGATGGAGACACAGGATGGCAATCCGGACCGCTGAAAGCCTGGACATGTGAGCGAATACAATTCTCCACAAAATTCACTTTTGGTAAGTCTTCAACGTGTACTTACCTCCGCTAATGTACTTATTTCATTATGTTGCACTTGTTATGTTTACTGTTTATCGAGCTTTATGTAATAAGTGGAACATGAGGTTTGGGTTTTCGTTGTGGTGAGTTTATTTTGATTCATGTTTTTAGTTATTTTCGAGATTTGTGTGTTATTCATAGTTTATTTTGTAGTTTGTTATACTAAAGTAATAATAGTATTACTATTGTTGTTGTTTTAATAACAATAACAACCTTTGCCTGCCTAATACCAGAGTAACGTTATGTCGTCATTGGAATAATAATACCAAACAAAAGTTACATATTTCCATTAAAATCAACACAATAGGTTAACAATAAATACCGAAACCTACGAAAACCAAAGAATATACCACAAAACACAATTCCAGAACTTTTACTGATAGAGTGATTACTAAATAACGAACAGTCAACCGATCAAAACACTCATCGAATTTAACCTGAAAGTGTTACACTTAACGAGTGCATGTGTTCATGTTTTTAACATAAACGCCAGCGTTACGCGCGGTTTTACAGCTCGTGACATTCACAAGCCTTCATCATGTGTGACGTGATCTGTTTTGAAATATTAATGTAGCCTTACGCGCGGAGATGCGCTTTACTTCAGTTATGAATAGCTAATGCATTGCCTTCCTGCGTTTCTGGAGTGTATTCGTGTCTCCCTCGTTAGTTTGGACAGGATGTGGCCTCCTGTGGTCACGGGATGAGTCTGATGGACTTCAAAGCCATGTCAGCAGCAGCACTGATGGGGCTGTAAACAGCTGTGATGCACACTGTTTGTTTGTATGCACATGTTTGGTTTCAGCATCCAAAAGTGTCTACATTCTGAGTGTCTGTAAAGTGTGTGTGGTTTTCGCCGAAGCCACAGACTTGAGGGGGAAAAGGCAGCTGAAAGGAGAGAGAGAGAGGCAGGAGTGCTGCTTTTATTTGAAGAGGAGAGAGCGAGAGAGGTGGGATGGCGGGGGTAAGAGGGTTGGGGGAGGGAATTGAACATGCATGGGAGAGCTCCTCTGTTGCCCTGTGAAACGGAGGACTATTGTCCCGGGATCCTTCCCTGAGGTCCCCTGCCATTCTCCCTCCCCCATCATCTCTGTCCCTCATAATTTTTTTCACACAGTCACTCTTTGCTCGTCCAATCTTTCTCTTCTAAAACAGTTCACGTTTTTGTCTAAATGTAGGTTTAAATGACAGTTCAAAATGTTTTTGTTTGAGAATAATTGCTGATGCTATTATCACAATATTGGCTTAAGCTACAGTAAGGGTTACATTAACAGGTAATAATACAATTACTTAAGAGTATTGCTTTATTGAATATATGTTCAGAGTAAACAAATGTTTTATCAAATTAAGCGGCCAAAGGACTGTAAAGTCACTAAATAGATCACTTTTTTACAATGAAGTCTCATTAATAAATGTTAGTTAGTGGATTAAAATAAAAAGTGAGAAAAAACTAATTTATTACAGTTACTTTGTTCATATTGGTTTAAAAAAACAGACAATAGAATTTTGTTATTAACATTTAATAAACTCCAGTGTTTCCTCTAGGATTTTTCCAGCTGTGGTGGCAGGCTTTTTATACAGATCTATCAACTACCTATAGCGTTATTTCAATGATAAATGTCGTGAGCGCAGTAATACAAGTCGAGATTGCATTTATGTAATGCGAGCATATGAATCTCTTTGCTTGCGCACCGATTTCCTCTATTCGTGCACAAAACTTCTTGCTCACCCTCAAATATACACTGCTCAAGTGCAGATTTTTTGTACGCTCTCAAATAAACACTGCTGAAGTGCGATTTAGTGTGTTTATGTTGTATGTCTCCAACATTTATTAGATTTGCTTGGAATATTTATGATTGTCTCCAATAGACCTACAGAACAGCATTGATGCGTCCTGAAGTAAAGTGAAACGGCTATAAACTCCAGCAAGATAAAGTCATTGTATGGAGAGCCACAGACCTTTATCTTTGAAGTATAATTATGGAAACTGTCGCTACGTCGTGCATTGCGCAGCCCTGTCAGTCAGTCAGTCAGTCAGCATGTAACCTTAAAGAGTTAAACAAATAACGCACAGCACTACTACGATTACAGAAGTGTTCGCTCTGTTATAATTCACTTACCTTTTAACACATTTTGATTAGATTATAACCCGCTATTTAAAAAAAAACAACGACTGAATGTTTTAAATGAGAAGCTGTAATGTAACCGTGGCAGGATCAATTTTAGTGTGGCACCCCGCCATGGAAGAATGAGTGTAGCGGAAACCATGAACTTTTTCAATTTATAATCAGATTCCGGCTGCCATTTTAAAAGTCCAGTGAAATAAAAATAAAAACGTCAGTATAGTTAGTTTATATATCAGTATTGTTAGTTTTAAGGATATCCATAAGCTAGTGCGCTCCAAAGCAGTGACAAACTTCACGTTTAGAAGATATGAAACTGATATAAACATCTAAAGATTGCAGTTTGTCACTTCCGCCTGAATGGATCAATGATTTTTTTTCACGTCACCTCAAACTTCATTTTTTTCCTCAATCTTGCCCAATCAAATGCTCTCTAGTATCTGACAGGCCCCGCCCTCTTCAAGACACTTGACACAAGACGATTTGCTGCGCTTGAGCTCAGCCTAGCAGTGACTTTGTAGCTATCTGTCGCTCTGGGTGCTGCAAACGCAGCTCTGTGTAGGTCTACAACACGGAGAATACAACCGGCCTTTAAGTGAGTTGAGAGGATCACGAGAGCTCTACTCATGCTCCTATTGGCTGTCGCTCAAGAAAGTCGCTCTTCATTTGCATAAAGTTGAAGGATTCTCAACTTTGTCGTGTCGCTCGACACGCCACCTGGTTGCCAATGTTTGCTGTCGCTTATGTAGAAGGAGGTCACCGGAAGTCTTTTGCTCTCCGTTGAAATGAACAGTCGCTTCCCGCTTTGCCGCTGCTTGTTGCTCGTAGTGTGAATGAGGTAAAAGTAAAACTCCATTGGCTATTTTTTTTAAAAGGGGAGGGGCTACTCTATGCCATGCCCTTTCTTTGTGTTACCTCAAACATCGAATAAAATTCCACAATTCTAAGTGCTTTATGGCACCTTTAATGCATTATAGGCATTAACAACGAAATGAAGATCACCTAATATTAATAAAGCTCTTTTCATCGTGAGTTGCATTAAATGAACTAACATTAACTATTGAAGCTTTATTGCGCAATGTTAATGTACAAAAGCTCTAAAAATGGTCACAGAATTTTCAATCAATATTTCAGCATGTGATAGGCCAGAATAACATGTAAAAATATTCATGTTTTAACTATTAAGCTAATTAACTAATTAATTGATTCTTCAATCATTAAACGCGGTTATGAATTGCATTTTCAACCTGAATATTCTTAAAAAGCACTCTAAAAGTTGAAATAATAAATAATCACAGTATTATATATATATATATATATATATATATATATATATATATATATATATATATATATATATATATATATATATATATATATATATATAATATTTTGGTGCTCATAGTATCAATATTGTGCAATATCACGATATATTCTTGAATAACAGCATTTGTCTACTAACTATCACACAAACTGTTTTTCATGCCACTCAGACACACATTGCCGTTTCTTTGTCTCCTCAGTGTCTTTGGCCCCCCTCCCGGCGCGCTCTTAATTCAGTGCACTATGTAATTAGTGTGGGTTGTGTCCATACTGCAGAATTACAATGCTGTGGAGAGACGCTCCGCTTAATGAACACATTACTAGATTCACAGACGTGTAACTCATTAGACTACAACAACTCTAGTGTCTGCGTGCATGTGTGAGGCATGATGGCACGTTTGAGGCAAAGTTTGGAAACATTGAGGGAGTTTGCTGGTTGTTTTCACTTTTAAAGCGAAGGTTGAACAGGTTTGACCGGCGATGTGTTGAAACAATGGACTTTGTGAAATTACCATGGTAAAACGTAACAAACTATGATGCTTGTGCATATAATACGTAGTTATTTTTCAGTTAAATGAAGGTCCACTTAAATAAAGCAGCAGAGACCTGCATGGAATTTAAATGCAGTCATTTGCAACATTAAGCAAATATTTTTCCAATAGGGATTTTTTAAAATCTCTTAGTTAAAGCATTTTAAACAGGCCATTATCTAGGGAACGTACTAGTTACATTTATACTGAACTGAACTGAATCAGTGTTAATTTAACTAGAACTACACCAGCATTTTTCAGTACTCTCCTGCCTGCCTGAGTTGCTGGAATGTTCCACAAATATAAAATTATTGAGTTTTGTTTTCTATTCTTCATCTATGTTAAGCTGCTTTGACACAATCTACATTGTGTCAATCTACTTATAGACATAAAGATGAATTAAACGGAACTATGCTGAGGAGTTTAGCCTTTCAAAGTTTGATTTAAAGCAAAGAAGTATATGAAAAATGGATTAGAACTACAAATCCCATGAAGCAGAACTGAATAAAAAGGCTACAATTGAAGATTTCCCAAGTCACGTTTGATGGAGCAATTTTCACAGTATTTCCTAAATTTTGTCTTGTAAAATAAGTTTTTTTTTTTTGGTTTGGCCGGAATAAAAGCGGATCTCAATATTATTAGTCTCATTAAGGATTTTTTTCTTTTGGCTACAGAACAAATCCCTTACTATGTTTACATGGACATCAGTAATCAAATTATTTGCCTTAATCGGAAAAAGACAATAATATGATTAAAGTGTTTACATGAGTTGCTTTTTGAATGCTCCTTTCATGATCCCGTTTCACAGGTTATAGCATGTTATAATTCGATTAACGCTATCCACTTTTTCCACTGGAGTTTCATGTTATTTCGTGCGTTTCATTTTTGATTTGTTGACTATAACTACAGTTTTGCACTTTCACTTCTTATTCAGGAACATTTTAATGCATGCCCATTGTGACAAAATGAGATATAATCAATGCATGAACGAACTGCAGGAAGAGTGTTGTTTTAATGGATTTTGATACCGCACGCAGTATGGGGGGAACAAAACTCGCGATGCAGATGTCTGTGGTCCTTCACTGACTTGATAGATTCAGAAAATAATGTCAAACAGCTGTGTGTGTATAGACTATCTTGTTGCAAAATGTGGCAAATCCTACACGACGGTAATAGTTTGATTGTGGTGTTTACATGTCTGTACTGCACTTCAATAATGCGACTAAAATCGTCATACTCCACATGTCTTAATTTCATTTCTGTTTAATTCGATTATGACCTTATTCGGATCAAATTAATCAATAAATGCTGTTTACATGGTAGACTCTTAATCAGAGTATTGTCTTAATCATATTAAAATCGGATTATTGGTGTCCATGTAAACGTACTCAGTGACTACGTTTAAAAGGACAACAATTATTCGATTTTAATGCGATTAAGACAATACTCTGATTTAGAGTCTACCATGTAAACAGTGATTTTTGATTTTCTGAAAATTGAACTAAAGAGAAATCGAATTAAGATGTGGAGCATGCCGATTTCAGTCGCATTATTGAAGTGCAGTACAGACATGTAAACACCGCAATCAAACTATTACCATCAAGTAGGACTTTTTTTGCGACAGGATAGTCCACACACACACCCCCACGGCTGTTTGACACTCTGCACCTACCGAGTCAGTGAAGACCACAGACACCTGCATCGTGAAATGCGGAGGTTTTTTTCTTCCATTTAGCATGCGATATAAACTTCCATTAAAACTATACTCTTTCAGCAGTTTATAGTTGCATCCAATATCTCGTTTGTCACAGGGGGCATGCATGAATTGTTCCCGAATAAAAGTGAACGTGCCAAACTGTAGTTAAAGTCGACAAATTAAAAATGAAACACCCGAAATAACATGAAACTCCGGAGGAAATGCGGATAGCGTGGTGACGTTATGACATTAATCGAATTTTGTACTATAACATGTAAAACGTGATCATGAAAGGAACATTCAAAAAGCAACTAATGTAAACGCCTTAATCTTATTATTGTCTTAATTAGATTAAAGCAAATAATTCGATTACTGATGTCCATGTAAACGTAGTCACTGTTATCCAATGACTTGTCTATTTAATCGAACTTGCCTAGTTAACTTAATTAACTTAGTTAAGCTTTTAAGTTGCACTTTAATCTGGATACTAGTAGCTTGCAAAATAATTAGTTTAAAATATTCTTTACTGGGATCATTGCAAAGACAAAATAATTAACTCATTAGAAATTATTTATTAAAACTAATAGGTTTTAAATATACACTTATAGATGTAGAAAATCTATTTCTAAAGAAGCTGTTCATGAAATTGACCCTGATTTTGGAAAAACCCAAACACTTCAAACATACAAATAAACCAAAACAAATCCAAAAAAATGCAGAAATTAAGTTATGTAATAACAATGAATTGGCACAAGGAGAAAGTGCTGAACTACTGAAATGTATTTAATACTTAGTATAAAAAAATGTTTTGGTAACAGCTTAAAGACGCCATTTGTATGGGAATGCAGTTGGATGCACTGCTCAGGTGGGCTTTCCGACACTTGTCCAGAGAAAATTCTAGGAAGACAGATTATGAATAAAAAAAGACAATTATGGCAGTGAAACAAAAGAAAAAATCTTTAAAGGTAATGAAGGTTTTGATGTTGGATGTGGAACACGCTTTCAGTTCGGTAAACATGATATAACATTCACTGCATTATTGTTGAGTTAAGAAAAGACTGTACGTTTTTTATGATGCTGTGTAACCACACTGTATCAGTTGTCTCGATGCTCAGCTGCGTTTTCTGCACAACATTTACATTCCAGCTGCAGGCGCACAGAGCTGTCGGTCACAAGGCGCAAAAGGGGAATGCAAGATGTGTGCGGGGCTCGTGAGCATTGCGCAAAAAACATGATGCTAATAGTAAATCATAAAAAATTATATGTTTAATGTAATATACATTTTTAGTATCTAGTTAATTTTCATTCACCCTGCAAATAACATCTAATTATATGATGGGCTCTTTATAGATGTTTACAAGGCCCCAGGCGTACATGATTATTGTGAATGTGTGGTCTCAGTTGTTCTTCATTTTTTTTCCTACATTTAGAAGAACTTTTAGCACGAAACTTTTGATGAATCATGATTTATTCATGAAAACCTTTGTACACTTATTTAGTTTGTATGCATCTAGGGGAAATTTCAAGTAAACAGCACCTTTAGAAATATGTTTTCAGAGAAAAATGGTGACCTGTTCAATACTTATTTTACCCACTGTAAATGTGATCTGTCTGTTCAATTTAATACTTTCTATAGGATGCTTTACAAAAAAATATTAGATGTACATTAGATTAGTCCATACCAAAGCCACAACTAGAAATAACAAAAAAAAGTCCAAAAATTAGTACACACAAATTAATATATTGCAGAAAAATTATGAAATAAAGTTTAAATAAAGAGGGAAAATTTAGAAAAACATAAAAAAATAGGTAAGAATTCTGTCATTTGTCATTTATTTAGCATTAACACATTTAAATTTAAATGTATTATTTTAATATTTGTAAAAATCTATTTGCTGTGAGAAATGACTAAAAATATTCATTTACAAAATTAATCATTTCAGGCTATAATGTTTGTGTTTATTTATTTATAAAATACTGAATCAACATTTATGGCAGAATTAGTGGATGTGTGTATGTGTAATAGACAGAAAGGCCACTTAAAGCATTAGACAAAACATTCAATAGAGATTTTAACACTATTATGCATGACTAAATTAAATTCATTTTTACATAGTTAAATCAAAATTTTAATGAATGAATGAATGATTTTTTTTAACAGGGACATAAACAAAAATTAACCTTAAAAAGGAAAGATGCACTGTGCCAGGTTGTAGCAGGATTGCTATTGTCCACCTGCAGTCCCTGGACAGGTAAAAATCAAAACAATAATAATCAATTATTTAAAATAAACTATAATCACATATAAAATAATGACAAATACTTGCTCCAAATAAAGCTGTTTAAAAGAACTTTAGGTTTAACCATGTAAACATCCTATTACTGTTACATGGATGTTTATTGAACATTTTGGCTAATGCATTTTGTTTCAGCTCCATTTAACCGTTTATAAACGTGTTATTTGTAATTCTGTAATTATCCTGCTAAAAATCCACAGTAGAGAAAGTCAGAATCCATCTCAGACTGCTTTCAGGGAGTAGTCTTAAGCTGCATTCATACTTATGTTTAGATTGTACGAGTGGGATATGGGAGGAAGTAAGTGGTCACACAGCAAGTGATTTATTGTGATTGTGTGCGAGTGAAATGCTTCACACCCCTACTGCATCATTGTTCTGCCTGTTTGGGACGACAGGAAGTCAGAGATGTGACACGGAGAGGAACAGGAAGTGGAGAACAGGGTGTGGAGCTGCAAAACAGGAAGCAGGCAAACAGGCAGATAAGATGACCTCTGAGATGCTGTCCCACCATCCCTTTGTTCTTGTCCCTAATCTATGACTTTCAACCCCCCTTAGCCAATCACACAGCAGATGGCCTCTCAGCTGGCCAATCACTGTGGGAGTTATTCTTTCACAGATGGGAGCTTTCTGTCATGGTGTCCAGTTGAACCAGATGACACGGCTTAGTTGGGCTATTTAGGCTAGGGAGGAGAAACTTTGCACATGGAAATGCGCAACCTTGTTTTATTTTTGTAACATATAAAGTAGCAAACTGTCTTTAAACCTTTTTATTAACATTTTAACCATTAATGAAACAAACCAACAGACAATGCCAGTTTTAATGAAGCTAATGCAAGACAAGTTATATATGTTCATAATTAATAAAATAATTATAATCAATAAATCATAGTAATACAAATTAATAATAATAATAATATGTAAATAAACAAAATGAAAAAAATTATAAAGATAAAATAATTATAAAACAAAAAATAAATAAATTCAATGATGACATACCATAAAGCAAAATAGGGTTTGAAGAAACATCTATAAAATCTAAGTAAGCCTCAGTGGACATATGAATGACACAGAGAAGGGATTGTAAGGGAATAATTATGCTATTAATATTGTGCCATCCTTTCAAGAATGGGTTTTTTTAAACATCTTTAATGTTGTGCTTAAAATATAATATAATATTATGTGATTTTATTGTTTTGCATCATAAAAAATTATAATATTAAACAGTAAGTCAAATATTTTGTTAAAAATAAATTGAAAGACATTAGATAATAAGGATTATTAAAAAGTAATAAAATCTATGGGGAAACAATGACAGCCAGTAACACGTTGTTACACGTTCTAGTATTTACAATTATAAATAATTATATGCAGCTAACCCTAAACATTTGTTAAGTACATGTAATTTCTGAATATATATATACACACATATATATATATATATACACACACATAGTTCAAGTCAGAGTTATTAGCCCCCCTTTGAAGTTTTATTTCTTTTTTTTTTATATTTCCCAAATGATGTTTAACAGAGCAAGGAAATTTTTACAGTATGTCTAATAATATTTTTTCTTCTGAAGAAAGTCTTATTTGTTTTTATTTGGCTAGAATAAAAGTCTAAATAACTCAATTAACCTAGTTAAGCATTTACATGTCACTTTAAGCTGTGTAGAAGTATCTTGAAAAATATCTAGTTTATTATTATTATTTATTATTATTTACTGTCATCATTGCAAAGATAAAAGAAATCAGTTATTAGAAATGAGTTATTAAAACTATTATGATTAGAAATGTGTTGAGAAAAATCTTCCGTTAAACTTCCGTTAAGATATTGAGAGGAAAATAAACAGGGGGGCTAATAATTCTGACTTCAACTATATATATATATATATATATATATATATATATATATATATATATATATATATATATATATATATATGTATATATATATATATATATATATATATATATATATATATATATGCAATTTTAAATAAATAATTATATAATAAATAATCTTATTCAATCTTCAGTGTTATTAATAATATTTTTATATTACAAATAAATATATATATATATATATATATATATATATATATATATATATATATATATATATATATATATATTACAAATTATATAGATGCAATTTCAAATAAATAATTAAATAATAAATAATAAAAAAGAAAAATTATTATTTACTAGGGATGCTCCGATCAGGATTTTTGCAGCCAATACCGAGTACCGATTCCTTGTCATGGTGATCGTCCGTACTAATTCTAATGCTTCATCATGATCGCTTGTCTTGCTCATTCACCCTCGTTGCCATGATTTCCTTGTATTTTAACTCATTTTTGGGGATCACAGAGCCAGTATGAATATGTGGGAGACTTGCGGAGCTTCCGGGAGAGGTCATAAGGTTGGATGAGACACTAGACAGGGGCGATGCCCCGCTCATGTCACAGCAGCTCAAAACACTGGATATGCATTGGCTGCAAGACCATACATGAGTCGTGCCAATAGACTGTATAAACAGGTCGCACCACATCTGTATATAATTTAGCTGTTGTGACGCACGCCCCCATGCATCATTTATTTAGGCTATGTATAATAAACGGGAGCGCACATGCATCTTCCTCTGCTTGTAAACTCATAAACAAACACATGAGATCGGCCAGATTGGCGAGTACAGATCGAGTCGTGAAATGTGATTATCGGCCGATACCGATCTTCGGCCCATCGATTAATCGGAGCATCTCTATTATTTACTAAAATATTTAATTAATTAAATAAAACAAAATTTAAAAATATTTATTAGTTTTTTTTGTTCTTTTTTTAAGATAATTGCTTGTTTAACATGGAAAATTAAAAACAGCATTTATTTGAAGTTATATTTTTTGTTAACCTTAAAAGTCTCTGTACTGCCACTTTTGCTAAATGTTAATTTTTCTTTGTTAAATTAAGAACTTTTTTTTGAAGGAATTTTAAATTGTATTTTAAGGATTGTTTGATAATATAGTTAATAACAATATTCAAAAATATTATGAAGACCAAATCATTTTTACAATAGGAGATAACACAACCCCTCTGTCAATAAAAATTATGTTTTCGCTGTAGATTATTCTGGCAAAATATGGTAAAAATATATACATTATTATATAATGTGAATAATATAAAAAATATTAGTATATAATGTTCACGTGTTCAGTGATTTTCATACATCAAGTAATAAAACAACCTCCAGTACATCAGACTAATGATTAGTAGTGAGAATGTCATCTGTTTCCTCGAAGCAAGTGATCAGTTTGCATCTGTGCTGCTTTGATCTGCAGCCGGGGGCTCGGCTGATGAACAGGATTACTTTGTATCTTCTTTCCTTAATGCTTTGTAATCCTGCTTGTGGAGAGAGTTCAAGTCTGTGTTTCTGTTTGTGTCGGGGCAGATTGAGCCTCGCTTGTGCTCAACGTTAGCAGTGTGATTTTGAAGTCAAAGGTCAGTATGGGTTTTGACAAGTGTAAGAGGGTTAACCAAAATCTGAGTAATTCGGTTCGTTTTTCTCGCTGTCCCACTTTCATTTCAACATTCACTTGCTTTCAATGTGTGGGAGTCTATTATATAACACGAGCTTCGTCCAAATACAGCTGAAAACTGAGTAAACATGATAGATGGGCCTTAGAGCTAGATCGTCAGTGCGCATGTGTGTTTTTAAGTGCCTCTGTTATGCTTTTTCGGATGTAACTTTTATGTAATGTGTAGTTTTGTGTTTGTAAATGGGGCTTTTTTTTCTTTTAAAGATCCAGAATTGCTGGAATTGAGTCATTAGTAAGAGAGATTGTTTCGGTTTTTACAATATCAATGCCAGCTGCATAGTTGATTTTTCTTTTTTATAGGTACTGGTGGCGTAATGATGTCTGAACTGAATCTTTTTGAATGTTTTATTTATACATTGTAAAACACATTACAAAAAGATACAAAATAAAGGACAACAAAAACATGTAACAGTAATCAAATACACTGAAGAGTATTTTAAACCAAAAAAAAACTCGAGTGCAGTCTTACATACAGAAAATACAGCTCTACAATGTGCTGACCAGAACTAGCATCAAGCTGGGAGTTGGGACTCAATCAGAAAGAACAGGGTCAAGCTGAAGAGTTTGGACTTGTTTGCGAAGGGGTTCCCGCAGTTTAATAAAAAATCATGCTAGGATGGTGAAGAGAGTACCTCATTTTCTCTAATTTCATAAAATAAAGAACATTTCTTACCCAACAAGTGTAAGGAGGAGGGTAGGGGCTCTCTCCCAGTTCAGAAGAATCAACTGCCTAGCCAGAAGGGTTAAGAAGGCTTCAAACTAAGGCCACGTTTACACTAATACGTTTTAGGTTTAGAATAAAAACGATCCACGTCCACACTGGCGTTTCAACTATCATGTCTGAAAAGATCTCCGTCCACACTAGACCGCGTATGCTGCAGAATATGCGCACGTCTAAGCTCCAGGCAGTCAGCGGGTGCTTTGAGCAAAGCTCCGAGGGTGAGAGCAGTGCACATCGGACGGTTCATCAAGGATCTTCCGCTGGATTTCATCTTACTATATTTGTTAAATGTGAAATGTTACTCATTTTGTCTCTATTTAACAACTCTTTGGTTTTTTGTATCTATTACTTGTTCTCAGGTAACGTGTTTTGGCTGAATGCAAACATAAGTTAATATATTCATTTATGTAACCACGTACACTGATTTTGCATATTTGACTGATCGCTTGCCTTTATTTCATTTATTGTATAAACTTATTGTACGTTATACTTTAATAATGGCCATTATTGATTATTAAAACTGATATTCAGCTAAAGAGAGGTTATGTTTCGTATTTTTTACTGAAAATGAAAGGAGGCAGTCATGTTATTCACCTTATTCTCCGCGTACAAGTGGGCGCAGCCATTTGAATCATTTTGGCTCGAAACTTCCGGTCTCATTCACTTCCATTCATTTTTAAACGTTACAAAAAAGGCGCGTTTTGCTGCTTGGTGTTGCAAACTGATATTTTCTTATTATATTATTCTACTTTGTCTGTATTATCATGCAAACACTTGTTTGTAGAGTAAGTAGTATGACCGTTTTCTACCGTTTATTATTCCTAGTCATTTCTCCCATAGGCAGCTGAATCGGAAGTTCTAAAACAATCGTAAAAACGCGCGCACTTCTGCATTAAAGAATAAGGTCAATAGGCTCTGTTTTGTTATAGAGAAGATGACGGTCATATAAATATGTAGCTAGATGACGCCTCAACATTTCTAGTGTCTGTTAAGTTCATATCAAAATGAAAATAGGCAATTCCTTATATCATGTTTTCATTTTATTGTTGAGATAAAGAAACACTGTAGCCAGGGTGGTGTGAATGAGGTTATAAAGTACACTGTTCCCATTGAAGATTTACCCGATGTGTCATCGGGAGTTTGTTTTCCATATCAAACTTGCAAAGCCTGAACTTAAGGAAGGAAAAAAAACTTGAGGAAAAAGCTCCAATCAGATAGGCGAATGTCTGCAGCCACGGCTCTATTTTCAGATGTCTCCATTTTCCCCCATCCACATTGACACGGAGCAGCAGTGTTTTAAAACAAAAATAGCCTCTTCAATGTTTTCAAAAAGCTCAGTTTTCAGGGCTCAAAAACTCTGGGGTTGTTTGGACGGAAGGCGTAACGTAGCAACTTGTTTTAAAGCTAAAATATATTAGTGTAAACAGGGCCTAAGTCTGCAAAATGAGAGGGTAACGTGTGGCCAGGTGGGAGAACCCCACATAAACAAATAATTGGACAAGGTGGAATATCAACAGTGGTAATAACAGACAATGAGATGAAAATTTGCCTCCAAAAGGAAATCAGGGACGAACAGGACCAAAACATATGAATTAGAGTAGCTAAACTAGAATGACTCCTGTCTCACCTGCTCTTGGACCTGAACTGAATCTTCAAACAGCCACAAATATGACAGTGGTTGCCATAAATATTTTTACTTGGTAAAAAGTCTTTAAATTGATGAGAATATTAAAAGGTTTACGTATACTGTATGTATTGTTTTTTTATTAACACCAAATAGCAGTTACATTGCTAATAATAATAGCAAAGTAATCTATAGCTTGCAACAAGCCAGTTTTATATTTCAGCTTTTTTTCAGCTGAAATAAGACCTTATTTGCCTTCTCTGGCAAAATATGACACCTCTCCAGATTTATTGATTGTCCTGTTCCATGACAAGATTGTTTAAAAGTAGAACTACCAAGGCATTTTTTAAAACTTCACAATGTATTAATTTTGTTGAAATAAAACCCATAAAACTGTTGTACCCTGACTTTCAAAAAATGTGTGTTTGATTTAATCTAACATTGTTTTTTTTAAAAATACAAAACACATTTTGCGTTGTGGCAGCTCTGACAAAATTAAATATTACAAAAAATGATTGTGAAAAATGACAACGGGTATTCAAATCTATATTATAAAATGGATATTTTGTTTTTTTTACAGTTTTTTATTTATACAGTGACAATGTACAACATGTCATGTTGAGCCACGTTTGAAGTCTACAGACATGCAGACATGACGGTTGCTTGGCAAACATTTCACTATCTGTACTTATCCAAAGAGACTGTTTAATTTGCTTAAATATTAGCTGTTTTATTTGATGAAACTAGGTAATATGTAGGGCGACATGGTGGCTCAGTGGTTAGCACTGTCACCTCACAGCAAGACATTGTACTAAAATCAAACAATAAATAACACGGCAAAGACTTTATTGTTTAAACGGGTCATTAAAATGATTTTCTATTAAAGCTTGCTTGTGTTTCTCCGAATGCTTTAAACTCTCTTAGTGCTTAAAAACATGTGCAAATTAATTTAGTTTTACTACATTTTAAACTCCACAAATCTTTTGTGTTTTGAACTGTGAATTATAAATGTTTTTATAGAGTTGTAGAGTTTTTCTCTCTCTAAGGACTTATCATACGGTCTCTGTTGCCATCTTGTGGCGGAACGTGAACGGCTATCAGCCAATAAGATTCGTGCACGGCTATCAACCAATAAGATTCAAGAACCAGTCAGAACGGTTGTATAAATACATATAGTGACATGGCGGCTCAGTGGTTAGCACTGTCGCCTCACAACAAGAAGGTTGCTGGTTGGAATCCTGGCTGGGTCAGTTGGCATTACTGTGTGGAGTTTGCATGTTCTCCCCATTTTGGTGTGGCTTTCTCCGGGTGCTCCGGTTTCCCCCTACAGTCCAAAGACTGTGTGTGAATGAGAGTGTATGGGTGTTTCCCAGTGATGGGATGCAGCTGGAAGGGCATCCGCTGCGTTAAACATATGCTGGATAAGTTGGTGGTTCATTTCGCTGTGGTGACCCCTGATTAATAAAGTGACTAAGCCGAAAATAAAATAAATGAATGAATGATAGAATAGGTGCAGGTTAAAAGTGCATCTTCTAAGTCAATGTCTATACAATAATTTACCATGTCTTTACTTTTTACACAGCAACTATGATCGATAAAAATGTCTTTGTACTTATCTACTTTTCTAAAGCACACATTCATTGTTCACTTCACATATGTAGTTTTCAACTCATTGGTTATTGTCGTCTTAAGTCGTGCTGTTGTTGCTTTTTTCCCAATGTGAAGCAAACAACATCCCAGTTCAGTGCTTACAGCTTATGGACAAACTAAGTACTTAAAAATGATTAGAAGCATGTGTGTGAGCTGCTCATACATTATAAGCATAGTTAGACTGCACACATGCAACATACAGGGATAAAAATGACAGATGTAGGCTGCTCACAGTAGGGTTGTCGCGATACCATTTCATTTCATCTTACGATAATATAACAGCTGAAGTATCACGATACCAAGTAGTACTGCAATACTGTAATTCATAACTTGAATTGTCAGAAATTTGTCAGAAATACTATATTTTACATGTTATAATATGTCTTGAATTTAATTCTTAATTTCCTTATTATTGAAAAAGTATTATTTGCACGTCACTTCACCTAAAATGTATTCATTTTTATTTGTTTATTTTGTAGATAACACTGAGAAAAATGCATAAAAATAAACATACAAATTATACCAAATGAAATTTGTTACAAAAAGAGCATTTTTCCAGCAAAATTAGGCTATATGAAGTGGTTAAAAATGGTGTCAATGTTTCCTGTTGCTATTTTGGGTTTTTCGTCTATTGTTATTTTTTTCTTTCAGTCTCATTAGCTAACAATCCAAAGTAATTCAAAATTTCACTTTGTGAGTTGTTCTTTTTAAGAGATTGTCGCGCTTGTTGTAGCTACTAAATCATATTGAGATGGACAGAAATGAACCAATTCATGTGTGTTTGAAACATCCGAAAACATCAGAAAATTTGCATCCTTAAAGGGCTCCACAGACTATTAAAATAAAATGGTTTATTGTTGCACAAATGAGTGAGAATTTTAGTGACTTTTTTCCACATGCAACATTATCTATTGTAGATAAATAATGAAATAAGGACAACGAATGTTGGTTGCCTATAGCTTGACACAAAGTGAAACTTGACAGGGCCTTTGCATTAGTATTGTGACTGAAAACTATGAATGCACACATTCTGATCCACTCGTCTAATGAATTAACAGCTCGTTATTGTTGCCAAAAAATATCAAAATGGAGTCAAAAAGATAAAAACTAACCTAAGATGAGCAGGTTGGAGCATGTGTATTCACTCACATTAGTCTACTTTGACGCTCAAACACTGTAGTGGTCTAAAGAGTTTGGGTCTTGTTGTCGATAAGTAGAGAAAAATAAATCTACTTTAAATGCACTTCCAAAGGATTAAAACTCAGTCTTGAATTTAAATGGTAAAACTGTCGCCATCTTTACCATTTAAGCAACAGTGTTTATAATTGTTTATAAGCTGAAATTTACATTAGGTTTAAGACATATGCTGTAAGAAGAGGACCAATTATAACAGGTTCTGCCATCTGACCAATCTGAGTAGAGTAGACCCATAGAAAGGCAGAAATTAGAGAGTCTGGATCTTTGAATTGACCATTTCAGACACTCTTGAAAAAGGGATGACTCTGAAATATGTATTATCAGAAAATTAAAGTGTTTTTTGAAGTTGGAAATGGATGGACTGTATATAAATTAAAGCAGACTTCTGAAACAAAATTAAGAATTTTTACGACAGCATATTTGGAGCGCTTTAATTCAGTGTAGGGCTGCACGATAGTAGAACAATCTGACTTGTGATATTTTGTATTTCTCTGATATAAATTGCTATATAAATATTATTTCATCAGATAAATCAGCCTGATCTCACAAGAAAAGTAACTATTTTACGTTTTGTCAGTTTAATGGCTAATTTCAGTCGTAAGAGTTCAGTTGTATGAAAATATAGGATTTTGGCACCTAATCTCACCCTTAAACCCAACCATCATTGGGATGAGTAGATCATACTAAACTGAACAAATAAGATCATACGAATTCATATAAATTAGCCACTAAATCAAAAAGTTACGGATTGCTGTAAGATTGTGTTGGATGAATTGAATAGCTCTATTTGGAAACAGTTTATTAATTTGCGATTGGTTGGCATTATTTCTAGGAGACCAAATCATGCATGAAGTGTAAACAAATTGCAAACATAGCTAAATGCAATATAGCAAATATAAAAGTGAAATAAACAGCTTAATGGATTTTAGGGTATAGTCAAATCGTACTCGGGTAAAGAAATTGAAAATTAATCAAACATAAATAACACTGCAAAGACTTTACTATTTAAACAGTTCAATAAAATGATTTTCTATTAAAGTTTGCTTGTGTCTGAATGCTTTGAACTCTCTTAGCATTTAAAAACGTGTGCAAAAGAATACATTTTACTCCGTTATGGTTAAACTCTGTGGTGACTCCACAAATCTTTTGTATTTTGAACTGTAAATTATATATGAGCATTATCACATGAGTAGCAGTGTGATTTGGCTGAGTTTTTCATCAATTTCTTTGGTCTGTTCAGACAGGCTAATGGCGGCTGATGCGCTGAATCTCTGCAATTATAAATATTTTAAAATAAGCACTTTCCTTATAAATAAACTGCGAGCTATGACTAAAAAAAGCCTCAAAAGTACATTATGTTGTCCAACAGCAGCAATATTTGTCAAACTGTAGAGTGTCCTCTGCTTGTTGCTGTATGTGGGCGGAGTAATACACAAGGCTGAAGGGTGAAGAGGCTGTATAAGTGCTGTTAATTGTAGAATATTGCACGGCTATCAGCAATTCGGATTCAAGAACCAGACAGAACTATTGTGTAAATATATATAATCTCAATATAATGTATATAATTCTAAACTATATAATCCTGGCTCTACCATGCAGTGTGACTATTGCGATATCGATGATGAAACGATTTATGTTGCAGCCCTAATTTAGTGTTTGTGTTTTGTCTGAACAGGTAGCGTGCGCTGCGGCTGTGTAAGGGTCAGTCATGCCGCTGGTGAAGAGAAACATTGAGCCCAGGCACCTGTGCCGCGGGGTGTTACCGGAGGGCATCGGCAGCGAGCTGGAGTGTGTGATGAACAACACACTCTCTGCCATCATACGCCAGCTCAGCAGCCTCAGTAAGTCTCCTACTCCCTGTTTACCTGGCTAATTAGGGACTTAGCTTTAGCTTTTAATGGTATTTAGGCTAATTAGTATTACTAAGGACTAACTCTAAAACAATAAGCCACTGGTGTTTGTGTGTTTTATTGATTTAACAGTAATAATAATAGCAATAAACAGTTCTTAAGATGTGTTTTCATCAATCTGAGTAAATGGACAACACTAAATACAGGCTCTAAAATGTATTGAGGTTGTTCACTTTTGACCACTTCCAGAGGTGGTCGGATGTGTGTGACCCAACATTTTAACATGCTGATTTGGTGCTCAAAAACATTTTTCTTATTACTATCAATATTTAAATGATTATTAATGATGTTTAAAGGTCCTGTGAAGTGCTTTGAAATGTGCACTTTTTATTCAATGTTTGACGTAATCTCAACCGAAACTCCAAGAAAGGGTGGGACATAATGTAGCTCCTCCTTTTTTTATAAAACAGCCAATAGCATTTTGCTTTATCACCACTCTGCCAGCGAGAGTGGTTGAGATCAAGCGCATCAAATGTGAAGCTTCTTGAAGTGGGCAGGGCATGTCGGATACTAAGGAGCATTTGATTGGTCAAGATTTGATGAGAAACTGAAGTATGAGGTCACGTGAAAAAAAACATTGATCCATTTAGACGGAAGTGAAAAATCAGTTTTACATCTTCTAAACACGAATTTTGTCACTGTTTTAGTGCACACTAGCTTATAGATATCCTTAAAACTTACAATACTGATACTAACATCTATATAAAACTTAATTTTAATTTCATTGGACCTTTAAATTTATGTAGTGTGGAATTCGAACTGCATTTTTGTCGCAAAGCTTTGATGAATAAAAAAACAGCAATTCTTTTATAACCAAGAGTGGCATTTTTGTTTAATTTAATGAAGTTTTGCTGAATAAAAGTATTTATAGCTCAAACATTCTGGTCATACTGATCCCAAACTTACAAACATGATTGTGTTATGGTCATATACATATACCAGGGTGTCTACGGGGTTTTAAAAAATATTAAAAGCTGATAAATCAATTATGAGAAAATTAAGGCCCTTAAAAGGTATTAAAATGTCTTAATCACGTTTTTACGAGGTCTTAAATTTTGTTCAAGCGTCGTCCAAAGTGTTTCACTCCAAAAAAGCACAAATATATTTATTTTTCTCCTAATATCCACGCGATTGGTTCAGGCCGGGGCGCATCCGGCCAAGCTCCATCCGGATGATGTCACGTAGTTTGCGACAAACGCGGGTAAATGATGTGACGCTCTCCACATGTAGCGAAACAGATGGGAAAATGTAAGTTTGCATTCTCCAGGTTGGAGTTAGACAAGTTTAAACAGTGGCTAAAGCCTGTTGCTGAAAACAACCACGTAATTTATTCTTCCAAGCTTTGTTTCTTCTGAGTTCTGATCCATGGTTGTGCTCCATTGATTTATACAACTACAACTCTTTATTAACAACTGTTTATTAAGTTAAAGGTTTGATACCGATTAGAACTTAAAGTGGCAATGAGGTCTTCAAATATTCTGAGAAGGTCTTTAAAAAGTCTTAAAAAGGTATTGAAAAGGTAATAGGATTCCTACATATACCCTGTATACAGTCATATGATTTTATGAACGATTTTTCTTACAAAAATGGAAATTTCGCTCACACATTTCTCAGGTATTTTGTCTTAAACTTGGTACTAGAACATCTGAGGATCCTGAAACATCTTAGCAACCACTCAGAACACCTTATGCCTGGTTCAGACGGCATGATTTTCAAAGTAGTCATGTCACAGATGTTTTCACACTGCATGGCTGTCTGGGCTAGCGTTTTGTCGCTGCTTTGTTTACACTGCAAGATATATCAGCGACAGGGAGTTTCACACTGCATGACTTTACAATAGGAAGAATCGGCGACAACTTTTTCCAAACTGTCTCACAACCAAAAATAAATCTTTTGTTATTAACTACATAATAAAAAAGAAGCCTTTAGTGGGGTAAAAAATTTACATAGTTTCTCACCTGGGTTTGAAAGGAATTAGCAATTTCTCTTCAACGTTTTTTTTGGTTGTGGTATTGCTCAGATGACACATCAAACAGACAAGGGTGCTCCTGCCAAATTTCTACTAGTTTTTCCTCCATTTCTTGGGTCCAAATAAACTGAAAATGAGTGCTTTTACCTTCTCCTCAACCTCCTGCTGGCGTGCAGATACCCATACTAGTGGATGCTGCTCTCTCATTGGCTATAGGTAATCGCAATGTTATTTTCAGTCAAAACTCACTTCACACGCCATGATTTGAATCGCAGACAGGTCCAGATATTTAGCATGCCAAATATCTCATTAGCATCGGCAACTCATTGGCGATTCTCTCAGATTGCATCTTTGATAGTTCACACTTTGTGATTGTTACTTGCGTGAATGAGCACCGATTTGCCTGTGATTTCAGACATTTGTTGGCAATTTCTCAAAATCTGTCGGCGAGTTTCTCAAAAATCGGGGCTAAAATCATGCGGTCTGAACTCGGCATTAGCAACCAGTTTTGCACTCACATTTTCTTTAATGTCAAAAATATTTAACTTTAATGGATTTACTTTTTATTTGATTATAATAATGCTGTGTGGAGTTTGCATGTTCTTCCCGTGTTGATGTGGGTAACAGTGCAAAGACATGCACTCTAGGTGAATTGAATAAGCTAAATTGGCCATAGAGTATGTGTGTGTGTATGAGTGTGTGTGGGTGTTTCCCAGTACTGGGTTGCAGCTGGAAGGCCATCCGCTGTGTAAAATATATGCTGGATAAGTTGGTGGATCATTCCGCTATGGCGACCCCTGATGAATAAAGAGACTAAGCCAAAGAAAAATGAATGAATAAATAAATATTTAGACCTTTAGGAGTGTCTTTTTTTTTGAACACAGAAGATACTTTGAAGAATGTTGTAAACCAGTATCCATTAACAGTAGGAACAGGAAAAACTATTGATGTACATGGCTACCAGTTTCCTCCATTCTTCAAATTATCTTCAAATTATACAGAAAAAAAGAAATTCACATGTGAGTAAAGGATATTCATTTTTGGTTGAACTTTCTCTTTAAAAACAGAAACGAACTAGATTTGAATGTAGTTATTTCCTCATTTTTGATTTAAATAAATTGCTAATTCTTTAAAATACTTCGTTTTTTTTTCTGTAATATTTTTTCTCCTTCCTTTTTTTATGTCATTTTGTTTTGTTTCTTATTCCATTAGACTGGCTGAGATTTTTTTTGATGGTCCTGTATAATTGCTGTATTGTTTGCTAGTGTTTTGGTGCATGTTCTGTTTGGTATCAGGTAATAACACTGAGATGATTTTTTTAACATATATACATGATGTACACTATTGGGTGTTATGTTTTCATAAAAACTTCTTTAAATAAAGTAAAAAATATATATACACATTATGCCACATATAATAAATAGCACATAATGAATTTGTATTAGATCACTTGCGCTTCATCTCTGTTAAAAATACAGAAAATACTAAAATCATTTCGCTTCCACAGTTCCTGCATTACGTTACACCAAAATGTCCATTTCTTATTCACTCTAGACATTTGTATTTCCATTCTGTGTGGTCTATAATTTAGTGGTCCAGTGGTTTCCTCAGCTCACGACGCCAGAGGGAAGCTTCTTAATAATAATTCCTCTTGACTCACGGGACATTACATAAGACCATTATCTTGAAAACATGTCCAAGTCTCTGTGTATCCAGCGACCGATTTGTCCATCCATGCATTCTTCCTATGTTTTTTTTTTTTTGCGTCCACCTGTTCTATAAGTGTCCATCTGAGCCCTGAAATTCCCTCCAGTGTCCTTACTGTGTGCTGTTTAGTGGATGCCTGTAGAAGGAAAGGCCTTTCGGTAGCAGCTGTGTGGATTAAATATAAATGACAGCCCACTGGACTTGAAGGCAGAGCTGTAGACGATGTGTGCGTGTGACTAAAATAGCATGTGCATGTCTGGAAACATGCTTTTCATGTGTTGGAGGGTGTAGTACTGGAAGCAAGTTGAAGTGCGTGTATGTGTGTGCGTTGGGTCATAGGGCAAGAATTTGTAAGGAACAGACACTTTTCCTTCCTGATGATTTTTTCCTGTGTGCTTTTGTTTGACATGGGAGTTTTTAATAGCCTCAGTTCAATTCACATTTTTTTTGTAATGTTTTACATTTTTTAGACCCTGTTCTTAATGTTATTGTTACAGTTATGCACATGAAAAGCAGCATTGATATAATATTATTAAGATGCTGTTGTTTTATTAAGTTACATTTATTTATTTTTTATTTTTATATTATATTTTTCTAAGTTTTATTCATATGATGTGTTTGTTATTTTTTTAAACATTTTTCCTTTATTAAGTTTAATTTATTCATTTTATTTATTTAAATTTTATTGAATATTGTATTATTTTATTCTACAGTTATTATAACTTTTACATATTATTAAAATGGTTTTACTATTATGGATTTATTAACTGTAATAGCCATGATGAAGATCCCATTACTGAAAACAATACAGATTTATTCATTCATTCATTTTCTTTTCGGCTTAGTCCCTTTATTAATCTTGGGTCGCCACAGCGGAATGAACCGCCAACTTATCCAGCACATGTTTTACGCAGTGGATGCACTTCCAGCCGCAACCAATCTCTAGGAAACATCCATACACACTCACTCACACTCATACACTACGGACACTGTAGCCTTCCCAATTCACCTATACCATATGTCTTTAGACTGAGGGGGAAGCCGGAGCACACGGAGGAAACGCATGCGAACGCAGGGAGAACATGCAGACTCCACACAGAAATGCCAACTGACCCAGCCGAAGCTCAAACCAGCAACCTATTTAAATAAAGAATAAAAGAAAATTATTTATTTAAAATATTTAATAAAAAACAAAAGAGAAATGTCATTTTCAAAATGGGGTGTACAAAGTTAATGATTGAAAAAAAATTTAGGGAATGAATTCAGTAGGGGTGTAACGTATTATTGTTGATCCGTGTGATTCGTACGGATCACAATCCACGGTTCGGAACACGTGACCCACGGATTAATAATTTTTTTTAATGGTAGATTAAACCTCAATTTGTAACTATCACAGAGAGATCGCCTCTCACATCATTCAGATCACATGTATGAAAGCATTTAGGGTTTCTTGTAAAATATAATGATGACGGAAGATTTTATGCTAGGTTATTCAGGATGTGGTGGGTTTCTTAGGTTATTAAAGGTGTTTTCTGCCTGTACTTGTTTAGCCTGCATTAATGCATTCAGTGTAAATCAGTTGCATGATTAATCATTAAAAGATCAGGATCTCAACACTCACGCAACATAAATTATAAATGAGGGTGATTTGCATATGTTTATTCATTTTCGAATCACTGCATTCAAATCTGAAAATGCTAAAATCAAGAGAGTCGTTTGAGATGGTTATAAAGTTACAAACAGTCGAATAACACAGAAGGACTGGAATAACAGTTTATAGTTTAGATAAAATCGCTGATGTTCATGGTAAAGGTTAAAATCACCGTCATACGCTCAAAATGAAAGTTGTAGGCAGCAATCACATTATTTAGCCAATAGGTGGCGACAACCAGCCATCAAAAATATTCCACTGAATAATTCTTCAAAATTGACACATCTAGCAATGAAGCATGAAGTTTTATGAGCAAATAAATGATTCATTTATTGAAAATGAGACTAAAAATAAATATGGTTTGTACAAATTATAATGTTAGATTTATACATTTAGCGTTATCAGCATCAGTAGTAGTAACTGATTTTTTTAAAGAACTGAATAATTTACAATTATTTTTTATTTATCTGATTATTACTTAATTTTATTTTTAATAAAATTACAGGTTCTAAGTTCTGTTTGTTAAAACCAACCGTGTCTTGCAGTACTGTTTTTGTAATAAATGAAAAGCAAATTACTTTTGTCTCCCCTTTTTGGCTGATTAAAAAAATTATCCAATCGGTGACTAAAAAACCATAATGTGATCCAAATTGTTGGATTTGTGATCCGTTACACAACTATAATTCAACCATGTGGTCCTGTATGTGTTATAAGTATAATTGTTTATTATGTTACTTGTATTGTAATTAGTATTAGAATTATATGTATTATTTGTATATATTAATAAATATCCATTTACACAGTTTATTAATACATTATTAGTGTTAATAATGTTTTGTTTACATTTTAAAGTGTCGCTTTTTACTAATACAACAAAGGTGTCAACGAAGAATTTAAAGTGAAAAATAAATGAAATTAATTCACATTAAATGACACTATTTGTTCCCTCGTTTTTAACCTGATCTGTTTCCCTCACAAATGAATCTTCAGCTGACTCTCCTCTTCTCCCCAAGGTAAACATGCTGAAGACATATTCGGCGAGCTCTTCAACGAGGCAAACATGTTCTATTTGCGGGCGAACTCTCTGCAGGACCGCATTGACCGTCTTGCCGTCAAGGTCACCCAGCTGGACTCCACCGTCGAGGAGGGTGAGTGTTTGTGCTTCTGTGAAACAAGAGCTGCGTCGCTCGCCCATTCACTCATTCACTAATCATCACTACATAATGCAGAACAGTTGAGTGAGTGGATCATATCAGGAAAAGAGGGAATGAAATTGAATGAGTGAATTCAGATGCTCACGTAAAAAGCATGAGCCTGACCATGAGCTTGTGTATCACTGTTATAAGAATAGCTCCCTTTAAGGCAAGTCATTTTACTCTGCGGCCATCTTTGAAACATCTCTCGGTCATTCTGTTTGAATGGGAAAGCATCAAATTCCAAGCTTGCGATTAAATTTCATATTTGGAATCCAAAGAAATTAAACAACACTGTTCAATTCAATTAATGTTTATTTCTATAACACTTTTACGATGTAGATTGTGTCAAAGCAGCTTAACATAGAAGTTCTAGTTGATTAAAATTGAAACAGTGTCAGTCCAGTTTTCAGAGTTGAAGTTGAATTTAGTTCAGTTCAGTGTGGTTTAATTCTCACTGCTGAAAGTCCAAACACTGAAGAGCAAATCCATTGATGCACAGCTCCACAAGTCCCAAACCAAGCAAGCCAGTGGCGAGGAGCAAAACTTCACCAGTTGACGAAAGTGAAGGAAAAAATCTTGAGAGAGACCAGGCTCAGGTGTGGATGACCATTTCTCCTCTGGCCAAACATCTTGTGCAGAGCTGCAGTCTAGACGCCGGAGGCTGGAGAACGCTGGACGTCCATCGTGGAGAAGCTGCAGGTGTGAGTAGGTAACCAGCAGGTGTACAGGCTGGCCCACGAGATCAATGCTGACATTCGTCTATCACTGGGGTCTTTCAGGAATCTCATGAGTCTCATGCTCTCCACCCCTCCATGACTGCCACAGCATCTGCTCAGGATACGGCCTGGTCCAGGGCTATGGAGACTTCTAGAAGTCCTCAATGGTTGGCATCATCTCTTCACAGGAATTGGATCACATCAACGGTGCTGCACAATCTCTAGAGGCCTCGGGATGAGTAACCCCAGGTGGAAAAAGCAAACAAAGAAAATTATTAGCGTAGCTGCAGTTCATAGTGTATTTAAACAAGAGAAATTAAATGTCAATGCAAAAAAAAGTGCTTTAAATAAAAAAAGCAGTTATATTAACAAACATGTAAAGCATAGGAGTGTTCGAACATTCAAATCACACAAAATTAGCATTTTTAGGTTGCTCAAGCTACTGCACATGCTTGGGAATGAGATCATGCCACCAACCTCATGTATGGCTGTTTCTGTTTACATGCCTCATCTGGTCTTGCTGGTCTTCTGAAGTAATTCCCAACATGTTCTTGATGGCAAAATCACCTCACAAAATGACAGCGACATTTTTGTTTACACGTTTGTTGGCGTTCGAGTAGTTACTGTCATGTATTGTGCGTTTGACGGGACGGACTGTACCTCGCATTCGTTTCATACAGATTACAAAACCAAAGAACATTTGTTTTCAAGTGTAGGTGGTTCATTTTAAAGTAGAGATTTCAAGTTTCATGTGAATATGTTTCTCATATCTGTGAAGCAAGTATTCGCTGAGATTCCAGTACATGTGAAGACTCCAGAGGGTTCATGACATCTGCATAAAATGTCTTGAAAACACACGTCTGGTCCGAGCCCCTCCCCTGGAGAATCGTAAGTCTATGGCGAACTATGATTGGCTCCTCTACTAGAAGGCGGGGCTTTGTTTGACATAATGACTGTTGAACTTTTTCCCATTCAAAACTACACAAGTCACATGTCTTGTTTATGAAGCGTAATAACACCACTGTGAAATGTATTTGTTAGAAGAATATATTAAAGCATCAAAATTATTTCAATAATCAAAAATAATATAAAAATAACAAGCAGCAAGATTAAACACTATTTTAACCATACTTTAGGAGACACGGAGCCCATCAACAATGTGGCAGAGAAAGAGGATCAGACTAGTTTTGCTTTATAGAGAATGGGGATGTGTTTTTACAGCGCAATGCATTCTGGGAATTTGGGACATGGATACCTGGATCCCATTGATCTCTATAGATTTATTGTATCATATATTCACACTGACTTGCAATAAACTGTAAGTTCTTACACTACCAACAAAGAAGAAAATCATGGAAATGTTTTCGTGCCGCAACTCGTTGATACTCTGTCACTTACAGATAAGCTGGTTCATTTATTTGATCCGCTCCGTCTGCATCCGTGCTCGGCTTCTCGAGTTACACTTCAGCATTGGAGACAGAATATACTGAAATGTATATTTTCTAAGACACACAAAGAGAGCATTTATAAAGGTACTTACATGTTACTCCATTTTATTCTGTGATTTTTGTAAGACTTTCATATGGTTTTACTATGAAACAGTCATACATTGTGCATTCTGAAGTGTGTCCGAAAACATGGCAGAACGAAACTCGCCGTGGCAAAGATTCTCTTTCTCTATAGCCCCTCCACCCCAGCTCAACCGATAAGAAACTAAAGAAGGCCAAAAATAAATACAAAAAATATCATCTCTAATATTTAATTGAGAAATCGGAGCCATAGCAATGACCTAAACATGAACTATAATGAACGCTGATCAAACTCAGAAGTCTTCTCAGTATAATCTTTTTATTTAATGATAAAAAACATCACAGAATCATGGAAGTATGAATTGAACTAAGGTTAAAATTATAGTTTACCAAAAAATGAAAAATCTGTCGTTATTTACTCTCCAAAAGAACAAAAAACTCAAACTCAAGTCAAGGTTGAGTAAATTATAACAGAACTTTCACTTTTGTGTGAACTATCCCTTTGATATTTATTATATTTAATACATAGTTGTGGAAGAGAATATAGTATTTTGCCTATTAGTACATCTGTGTTTCACCTTCAGGTTCCCTCACCTCTGTTCAAACTTCATTTACACACTTCGTACAATAAAATCATTCAGTTGCATTTCTACGCATGTCCTGAGCAGAGATTGTCTAAATTAAAAACAAAAAAAAAACATCTGGTTCTGACCTGTCGACCTGCGCATCTCTAGGTTTTTTTTTTCTTCAATTAAAAGATCAATACTGGAGTTTACTTTACCCTCTCTGGAGGCCACGGTGTAATGGATCTCTCTCTCCTTCTCACAGTCTCTCTGCAGGACATAAACATGAGGAAGGCGTTTAAGAGCTCTACTATACAGGACCAGCAGGTGGTGTCCAAGAGCAGCGTTCCCATTCCTGTGACTGAGATGTACAATCTGAGTGATAAACCACCACCGCTTAATATTCTCACACCCTACAGGTATGTGTGTGTGTGTGTGTGCGTGTGTGTGTGTGTGTTTGGGTAGGATTTTGGGGAAACATCTGACGTGATTAACAAGGTTAAATATTTTTTTTCAATCAATTTCAAATTTGTCAATAGTTTAATTTTAATTTACAATTGATTTCACTTAGAATTGACATGGAATTTTATTTTATTTATAAATAATTTAATCTATAGTTGAAGTCTGAATTATTAGCCGCCCTGTTTATTTATTTTTTTGCCCAATTTCTGTTTAACGGAGAGATTTTTTTCAACACATTTCTAAACATAGTTTTATTAACTCATCTCTAATAACTGATTTCTTTTATCTTTGCCATGATAACAGTAAATAATATTTGACTAAAAATTTTTCAAGACACTTCTATACAGCTTAAAGCAGGGGTGTCCAAACTCGGTCCTGGAGGGCCGGTGTCCTGCAGATTTTAGCTCCAACTTGCCTCAACACACCAGCACGGATGTTTCTAGAAAGCCTAGTAAGTGCTTGATTAGCTAGCCCAGGTGTGTCTGATTGGGGTTGGAACTAAACTTTGCAGGACACCGGCCCTCCAGGACCGAGCTTGGACATGCCTGGCTTAAAGTGACATTTAAAGGCTTAACTAGGTTATTAAGGTTAACTAGGCTGGTTAGGGTAATCAGGCAAGTTATTGTAAACCGGTCATTTGTTCTGTAGACAAAAAAAATCTAGCTTAAAGGGGCTAATAATTTTGATCTTTAAAATGTTTTTCAAAAAATTTTAAACTGCTTTTATTCTAGCCAAAATAAATGAAACTTTCTCCAGAAGAAAAAATATGATCAGACATACTGTGAAAATTTCCTTGCTCTGTTAAACATCATTTGGGAAATATTTAAAAAAGACAAAAAATTTAAAGGGGGTTAAATAATTCTGATTTCCGAATATGAAGCATATGAGAAGCATTTTCATTATTCTAGTATCTACATTGATAATTTATGCCTAAATTTATGTTCAAATCACCCAATAACTTTCATTGATTAATTTAAAAGTTTTTAATATGTATATTTTACTTAGAATTTGCCACAATCACCAGCAATCCAGCCTGTGCAGATCGCTGGAGAACTACAAATCTGCCAGCAAAAGAACTACTTATTCAGTCATGTACCACTTACACACCTGGCCTAGATCCACATGATTGCAAACAGACACAGCTGAAGCTGTTCAGGACTAATTACACAAGACTATATATACACTTCTCAAACACACACATGTTGTTGAACTGAACTGTGAGCATTTCAATGCAGTTTCTTTGGTTTGCCTTGCTGTGTTAGACCCTAACCTTGTTTTCTCGTTTTACTCCTGTCTGCTCTCTATCTTCTGACCACTCTCCTGATATTTGACTATGACTCTGGATTTGCCTGTTTACATCTGTTTGCCCCTGTGTTGACGGTTGCTTGCCTGACGGTTCCATTTAATAAACCCTACGTTTAGATCTTCATTCACTATTGTCAGCGTCACTTCACGTTACAGAATTGACATATAATATATAAATTTGCTTATATATATTTTTTTAAATAAAATTTTAACTTCATAATAATAATAATAACATTTTATTTAATTTATATTTGTTATTTTGGATGTATTTCTAGAATTTATAGAACTAGGATTATTATTATATTGCGATTATTATATTACTTAATAATAATAATAACATTTTAGAATTCCTTTTTTAGTTCATTGACATTATTATTTTTTGAATGGCTAATTTTGAGTATTAATGTTAGAGTATTCATTAGGTTAATGTTGTAATATATAGAACATTTTATTCATTTATTCTAAAAATATTCTATGTATTATATATAATCTTTTCATGTATTGAAATATGTTTATTAATTATAATTCAAGCTTAAACTATTATTAAAACACCCGTCAACATGGCAACTTAATTTTAAAATGCAGTGTAATTATAATAACATTTTCATTTTTTATCCTTGTTAATAAAAATTACAATATTACTGTAATTACTGTAATTATTGCTACAATATTACTTTCAAATAACAATATTAATGCGTACGCTTTTAAATTATTATAATACTAACATATAATCATTATAATACTAATATTATAATGACTACCATAGATGGAATTTATTAATCGCATTATTTTTAAATTATTATTTTATTATCTTCAGTCTTTTGATTTCATTATCAGAAAGCACAGCTCTGAAACAACATTAATTTAATACATAAACACAATAATGTACATTCTTCTTTAACCACCTAAACCGAAAAACTAAATAAAACTTATGGATTTACTAGAAAGAAAACATGTACAGTTAAGGTCAGAATTATTAGCCCCCCTTTGAAAGTTTTTTGCTTTTTTAAATATTTCCCAAATGATGTTTAACAGAGCAAGGAAATTTTCACAGTATGTCTGATAATATTTTTTAGCCCCTTTAAGCTATATATTTTTTCAATAGCCTACTTACCCTAACCCGCCTAGTTAACCTATTTGACCTAGTTAAGCCTTAAAATGTCACTTTAAAGTTGTGGTCACACTGGGCTTTGTATGTTCGAAATTCTGTCGTACGGCACTGGGAAAAGGGGTGGGATTAAACAAGATGATTAGACATTAAAAAAGCCAGCGATTTGCTCCATGTTTTACATTTCTGTCCAGAGAGGTGCTGTTTTGATCCTCGATTGGTCTCACGCAGTCAAGTGATGCGATTTCGCAGGTCAGAGTTCTGCGTTTCCGGTCTGACGCATTCGCGTGCGTATGAATGGAAGTCTATGGGAGGAAAAGCCCAGTGTGACCGCAGCTTAAGCCAGGGGTGACCAACCCTGTTCCTGGAGATCGACCTTCCTGCAGATTTCAGTTGCAACCCATATCAAACACACCTGCTTGTAATTATCAAGTGCTGTTCAGGTCCTAAGTAATTGGTTCAGGTGTGTTTGTTCAGGGTTGGAGCGGAACTTTGAAGAAAGTTCCATCTCTAGGAACAGGGTTGAGCACCGCTGCTTTAAGCTGTATAGAAGTGTCATGAAAAATATCTAGTAAAATTATATTTACTGTCATCATGGTAAAGATCAAATAAATCAGTTATTAGAAAAGAGTTATTAAAACTATTATGTTTAGAAATGTGATGAAAAAATCTTCTCTCCGTTAAACAGAAATTGTGGAAAAAAATAAGCTGGGGGGCTAATAATTCAGGGGGGTTAATAATTCTGACTTTAACTGTAGCTGCTTCCCCAAAACATTAAGATGGATATGACAAAGACAGATGAACGTGCAGAGGTGTTTTCTTCTGCAGTCTGCTGGAGGAATATAGAGCAGTCATGAATACTTGAAGCTGGCAGATGTAGTTCATGTGAACACCGGCTCTCAAGCTGGAGAATATGGGCCACTCATGAATACTTGAACAGATCTAATGCAGGAGAGATGCTGCGCTCTGACTCATCTCTTTCTGTCTGTTCGGCTGAATGCGGTTCACAAAGTTGTTGGCCATTTCGCATAAATGATTAATGGCCAATTAATAGCACTTCTGGAAGAGCATCCAGTCAGAAAAGATGCATCAAGATGCTTTTAAAACCCTTTTCTCCTCTAAAGAGATGCGTAAAATGAATCCATTCTGAACGAGAGTGGTTACGCAAATGTATTTAGAACCAAATTTACCACACTTCTGGTTTTGCTGGTGTGGTAATTAAAAGAAAGTGATTAGAAAATCCAACACGAGGTGACAGTAGAGCAAAAAAAAAAAGAAATGAAATGGCTTTGAATAATGTGTGGTTTCATGATAGTTTTTATCCTGTCATTATAAGACTTTTGAATAATATATTATCTTAAATACTACTGATAGCTACTATAAATAATAAATCAATAAATAGTTAAACTAGCGCAAATTGTTAATATTATAACTATTATAACAAACTGTGCAATAGTTATTTAAGTATTAATTGGGCTATATTTTAGATAACTATATTTTTATATATTTATGAAATTATAAAAGCTTATGTATTATGTTAGGTTTTTATAGTGTTTGATGTTTTTTGTTGGGTCTGATGCGACGTAAATTAATTCTGCATTACAATTTATTGTGATGTTTTGAATGACAAAAATAGAGGAAACTGAAACTGAAACGAACTTTTTTTGCCGTATAGAGATGATGATAAAGAAGGGCTGAAGTTTTACACCGATCCATCCTACTTCTTTGACCTGTGGAAGGAGAAGATGCTGCAGGACACCGAAGACAAGAGGAAAGAGAAGAGACGGCAGAAGGTTCAACACCCCTTTTTATCCTCTTCTGTTTTTCTCATTTACTTCTATTTTCTCTTACTCCTAATATATTCAGGAGTTTGGGGGTCATTAATAGGAATGTGCCGATCAATTTTTTTGTGTGTTCGATGCTATCACTTGCATTTATTATTGAGTCCTGATCTGATATTTTTATTTTTCTGATATAGTTATGTATTTAATATAAAAATAACTGTATTGTTAAATATACAACTGTATTAGAAAAAGGGGTAATACTTTATTTTGATGGTCCAGTTGAGTATTAGTAGACTGTCTGCTTAATATCTGCTGATATTGCTCCTTTAACAGACATTTAACTGACTATAAGAAGCTTTGCAAGTACATGTCAACTTACACTAACCCTAACCCCAACCTAACAGTCTACTTATAATCTAATGAGAATTAGTTTGCATGTAGATGCAATGTAACTTAAATTCAACAAACGGACCATCAAAAAAAAAGTGTGACCGAAAAAGTCAAGTATAAAATTAAGACCCGGTGAATATAACTCATTTCAGAATTGTGGGTACATTTCAAGCATTTTCCATTCATTTACCTTAAATGTCATACAATAAATGTTTAATTTATAGTAAACTGGATCCAGTATTAATTTAACACAATGCAAAATTACTAACTGTGATAAGGAACTTTTGATTCTGTTACTAATTGTTGTTAAACGTTTTGTCAACATTTTTAAACCAGTTGAGAGTAACAGAGTTGACACTTTCCACCATTTTGTAGTGTAGCACAAAATGCTAACCTGTAACCAGATGCCACATGGCATCTTTAATACAGACTTTTATTATTGTCTTCATATTATTGTTTGTAAAAATTGAATGAGATATTCACTGAAAAATCTCTGTAACAGAGATAATAATTAATTATATATTGGAGTATCCTAAACATTTTGTACAAATTAATAAGAGATATGCCCCAGTGCCTTCCAGAATTTCCCACCAGAGGAAATGACATCGCTTGGAAAAAGTCACTTTTTATTAGAGCTTTACTGATGTAACAGAGTTGACCAGAATGTAAGCACAGACAAAAAATGTGTACTGAAATTACAAATATTGCAGAAAATAGATGTTTTGAGCAAATGATTATTTAACCTCAAATATATGAAAATGTGACATAAATTATGATTATTACATTATGTAATTATATATGATTTACAGTAAACTGAATCCATTCTTAATTTAACATAATGCAAAGTGCTTAAGTGCGACAACAAACATTTGATTCTGTTACTAATTATTCAACTTCTTGTTAAACAGAGTTATAAGTAACAGTGTTGACTCTTTCCACCGTTTGGTAATTTAGCACAAAATGCTAACCTCAAACCAGACACCATGGCAAGACTTTTATGAATGGTCATCATAATATTGGTTTTATGAGAAATAAACTGAAAATCTCTGTAACAGAGTTGACAATTAATTGTCTATTGGAGTGTCCTAAACATTTTGTACATGAGATAAACGACGACATGCCCCAATGCCTTCCAGAATTTAGCACCAGAGGAAGTGACATCGCTTGAAGAAAGTCACTTTTTCTATTAGAGCTTTACAAATTGATTCAACTGTTGTAACAGAGTTGACCAGAGTGTAAGCAGACACAAAATATGTACTGAAATTACAAATAAAAAAATAGAAATGCTGTAGAAAATAGATGTTTTGTGCAAATTATTATTTAGCTTAGTAAACACACATAAAAAGATAAAAATTGTACTTAAATTATGATTATATTACATTGTGTAATTACATTATAAAAATAATCACTAAAATAATAATCATTGTAATCACTTGACAGCACCAATGTTTATATTTTATTTGTATAGTTATATTTATTTATTTATGTTTGATAACTACATTTTTCTTTGTCCTTTCACACTTTGCTTCAGGAGCAGAGGCGATGTGTAGATGGCACACTGCAGAGAGAGGTGAAGAAGGTGCGAAAGGCACGAAACCGCAGGCAGGAGTGGAACATGATGGCCTTCGATAAGGAACTGAGACCTGACCTTCGACATTCACACACTGTACACAGAGGAGGATCCACAGAGGGCACCATGTCCCCAGAGCACAGGTAACACTGGCTGTATACACTTAAAGTGACAGTTCGCCCAAAATGAAACTTTACTGTTTTTTTCTTACCATTTACTCACCCTCAGTTCGTTCAAGGTGTACATTAAAGATGATTTTTAGCTAAAAATGTGGTCCTTGGTGATTTATGCAATACTCATCAGTGACTACCAGCACTTTGAGAGTAAAACATATATAGGCAAAACTAAATTAATTGTATGTATATATATATATATATATATATATATATATATATATATATATATATATATATATATATATATATATATATATATATATATATATATATATATATATATATATATATATATATATATGTATATATGTATGTATATATATATATATATATATATATATATATATATATATATGTGTGTATATATATATATATATACATATATATATATGTATATATATATATATATATATATATATGTGTATATATATATATATATATATATATATATATATATATATATATATATATATATATATATATATATGCATGTATATATATACACATACGTACATGCATACATGCATACATACATGTAGGAAAACTATTATATTCAACCCTCATCCTGATTCTCTTTGTAAAAATGGGATTTTTAAAGCTTGTCATCACTACATTCAATACACACTGTGCTTTATTTATAGGTATTTAAATAAATTATTTTACTTCTTTAGTACAAATAAGAGCTCTATAGGATTTATAGGTTTGTTTTTGTCTGAAAAAAATATCTTTTTGGAAGGACTTTCATTTAGTATAATTTCTATATTTTAATAATTTAATAAATAATTTTTATGTATTTTTTGTAGGTCAGTTATCTACAAAATAAACAAGAAGATTTGAGGTGAAGTTCCTCAGTGCCAAAACACAAACTGGTCTGTTTAATGAAATATTAGCCTTCCAGTATCTGCAGACACTTCCAAAACAGCAGCACAAAGGGAAGAATTCAGTGCGTTGAGGATCTGTCCAATGTATTATTGAGCCTTTTCTAATATAAATTTCAGGTAGGCCTACTTTGTGTGTGAAGAGCAGGTAATAACCCTGTCTACTCCAGTGTTGCGAATGTGATCTGCTGTTCTAACAGACACAGCGCAACATGATTTAGAAACAGCAATGAACTCCTTGTTGCAGGTCAAAATGAACTAAACTAAATGCATTTCTCCACTGATTATTTAAACTGACAGGAACAAATATTGGAGAAAGTTTTTCTTGTTGACACGCAATTTGAATTGTGAATGAATGGAGAATGATTGACAGGCGCAGCGGAGGAAAGTGCTGAACTAAACATGAATTTAACCACTTGAATATTTATCTGTACTTCACATTAAATTATCCAATGACTTCAGAACATTTAGTATATAGTAGGCCTACATGACAACTTTCTAGTGCCTTATAATAGGCTACATTCATGGGTTTGTTCATTGCTGTGCTTATAAACACAGAATATAGCGCAGCTGGCTGATACCCGATCCAGCAGAAATATGCGGTATCGAACTGATACCCGATCCAAGTATCGGGATCGGTGCATCGCTGCTTATTTACAAAACAACCTGCAGTCACATGCTTTACAAAAACATACAATTCTCTAAAATGATTCGTGACACCATTAAAAATAAAAGATTTACATATTTCAGTTTTGATACAAGAATTCAGTAAATGCAAGTGTCAGTCATAGAGTAACCCAGTGATGTCACATGCCACCTCATTGGCAAATAAGTTGTATTTACAGCTTAATTAAATAAATATTTTGCTTATAAGGAGGATAATGTTTTTAAGAATTTAAACTTGCAGGATGTTTTAATGGAACGAAGACCTATTATATATAAAAAGATCAATACAATTTTCGTTTTGCATGTTATGACCGCTTTAAAGTCCGACCTAAATCAAACTTCACAGTGTTTTTAATTAAGGTGAAAAATCAATTGATGCAAATAAATCTGCTAAATTTGTTTTAAAAATGAACTATTTGCTTCCTCAATGGAATGACATTCCTTCTCTGATTGGGTGAAAAATCCTTAGCCACGCCCTCCAACTGTAATTTTTGTTGTGAGTGAAAAATGAGAGGAGGAGCTCAAAAACGCAATATTAAGTGGGGGGTGGGGTTTTATTTCAGTTGGAAATATGTCAAATATTAAAATAAGTCTGCCACAATTCCTAGCTTAGTTCTTCTTATGGAAAATTTATCTAGATCTACTAAATTAACAGCTGTTCTTTATTTTTGGGTTAACTATCCTTTAAAGTGGTCATAAACCATAAGTACATTTTCATTTATTCTAACTGGTAATTGGCACAGGTCTCACGGAGATCATGCAGATCACGGTTATCTGTCCATGGCCAATCACGTCGGTCATGCCCACACCTACTCTGGGCCTCCTCCCAGTATGGCAGCTCTGTCAGCTCATACTCAGATGAGCCTGGATCAGGATTACCGCAGCGGGTCAATGGCGTATCGTTCTGGGACTCTGGGTCGCCCACATCAGGCTCCACCTCCTCCACCAGCATCACACACCATCAACGGCTCCATGACCCTCCCACCTGTCGACTACAGGTTTGACATTTTTTAAGTGATTGATAAATAATATTCAATGTTTTGATGTAACTATTAATGTATTAGTTTCATGAGTAGATAAACTAAAATGTAGTTATACTTTTAAAAATGCTTTCATTTAGTCATTTTTAGATGTCTGTGTAGTTTATATTATGGTCTTTTTGGTTTTAAGATCAACTAAAAGAGAAAATGAGATGTATTTGCACCAAACAATATCACAAGTTTAAAATGAGAATGATTTATAAATCAAAAGAGAAGCAGTTCATGCAAACTCTTTCTAAATAGTGTTAATTTTGCAGTTTTACTCTTGTCAAAAATAAATGTATTGTTATTATTATTTCTTAGAGGAATTATTATATAATTAACCATTCAATAGTGATATTTCTTTTTTTACTTTTTAAAATTGCTTCTACTTTAAATTAAGTGCCCTTAACTTTTATGTACTAAAATCAAAATGTAAATCCAGTGCAAAACTTCTCTGGAAAACTTCTGGTGCTCTTGAAGTGGGATATGGGTAGGGTGGTATGGGTAGGTTTAAGGTGTAAGGGATGGTCATCAGTGTGACTAAAAATGTAATTACAGAAATTAATTACAGATTTAGTTACATGTATGTATTTAATCAGTCATAAGTACAATGTAAAAAGATGTATTTACAAATTGTAATAAAATACTAGAAATGCTCCGATCAGAATTTTTGCAGCCGATACGTAGTACCAATTCCTATGTCATGGTGATCAGCCGATACAAAGTACAAATTCTGATGCTTTAAGCTTTATAATATTCAAATGTAGATCTCTTCTTACCTAAGAAAATAAATTAAGGATGCTGCATATAGTCCCTTAAACACGTCTCTTATAACCATTTAGGTGTGAACATGTCAAAAAAATTGGTAAAAGAAATTAAGAAGTTAACATGCAAACCTATAAATCCATTACTTCTTTACTAAATGGAAATATGTCTATAAAATATTGTTTATTTCAATAGGTTAATTACAAGACGTTATATTATTAAATATTCATGTTAAAAATATATATATATATTTTTAAATGTATCTAATATTTCCAGCCAGGTTTTAGTGAACTTCCAATATTGTCAAAAACACTGAACTTTCAGTTCTATAAAGGCCTAAATACATGCAAGATCATTCAAATATTGAAAAAATATTGAAAATCTCCAACCAACACAAACACTTGCAATCGGTTTATGAGATCGGCTAGACCAGTGAGTCCCGATCGAGTCATCAAATGTGATTATCGGCTGATATCAATCTCTGGCAGATCGATCGGAGCATCCTTATAAATTACTAATGTTGGTGTAAGTATATATTAGTTAAGGCCAGTTAATATAAAGTGAAACTAATAATTTAACATGAAAGGCATGCATAATCCAAAAATGATATACTGTCTTGTCTTTAATTTTTGTTTCTGTAATATTAAATAAACACTTTACTATTATGAGAGTACAAATAAATGTATAATTATTATTATTATCAAAATTGGGCTGCACAGTGGCGCAGTGGGTAGCACGATTGCCTCACAGCAAGAAGGTCGCTGGTTCGAGCCTCGGCTGGGTCAGTTGGCGTTTCTGTGTGGAGTTTGCATGTTCTCCTCGTGTTGGCGTGGGTTTCCTCCGGGTGCTTCGGTTTCTCCCGCAGTCCAAAGACATGTGATATAGGTGAATTGGGTTGGCTAAAATGTCCGTAGTGTATGTGTGTGAATGAGTGTGTATGGATGTTTCCCAGTGATGGGTTGCAGCTGGAAGTGCATCCGTTGCATAAAACATATGCTGGATAAGTTGGTGGTTCATTCCACTGTGGTGACCCCAGATTAATAGAGGGAATAAGCCGAAAAGTAAATGAATGAATGAATGAATTATCAGAATTGGACCATGTTTAAAATGTGTGTGTTAGTGTTAATTTCATGAGTAACTATTGTAGTATTTATCAGGATTAATTATTTTTTAAATGATTCTGTAGAAATGTTATCTGTAAATGTAGTTAAACTACTAGCAATTTCTTAGTATGTTTTTGCCATTTTTATTGTTTTATTGTATTATTTGGTTTTTTAGAAGTTCAAGTAAATAAGAAATATTTGCACCAATCATATTTATAAAGCTGTCAGCTGATACAGTGCTCAGCATATATGAGTACACCCATCACAGATCTCTCTTTTAAATTCATATTTTTAATAGGAAGCTGTACAATATTATATTTGTGCATTAGATTAGTCAGTACTGAAGCCAAATCTGGAGCTTATCTAACAAAATAACTTCGAAAATAATATCGATCCAAAAACTAGTACAGCCAAATTTATCTGTTATAGAAAAATATTAAATACAAAATTAAAAAAAGAGGAAAAATCAAGAGAAGCAAAAAAAATGTAGAAATATTTTTGCAAATATTTAGCTTGAATTTAATTGTATTATCTTTACATTTTTAAATATGTTTGATGACTGAAATATTATTTTAATAAATAGATCTGTTTAGTAACTCTGTTTTGTTTAAATGCACCAAAATACACTGCCTATAATCACTGAGAAATGGATAAAAATATTCATTTTCACAATGGGGTGTACTCAATTATGCTGAGCACTGTATATAACTGTTCATGTTAGCGGTTGTAAAACCCTGTTTATAAAACAAATGCCAAGTAGGTACTTACAAATGCTGCCACCTAATGGTTGCATCTGTGACAAGCATTCAAGCATTTTTTTATGTTCCTTCTTTTCCTGTGTTGACAGTGTGGATTACATGAATTCTGGTCAGCTGCCTCCACCACCAGCTGTTATCCCATCAGCACAGACTCCTTTTGCTATGCCGCCCATGGGATCTGGCCCTCCTCCAGGACATGCAGGGTCAATGGGAGCAATGGCTGGCTATGCCCCACCCATTCAACCTACCGCCGGACCAATGGCTGCTCCTCCTCCACCAGTAGCCCCGCCCCCTCCACCCAGTGCCATCCAATCCATCACTCCCAAACGGCCCTCTGTGCCTAATGAGGCCCAGCCCATAAGTGATGCCCGCAGTGACCTGCTCGCAGCTATAAGAATGGGTATGACTAGTAATTATATAATGATAATGACATTTTTTTTAACCTAATATCTTGTTGTTTTTACTCATAGGTAATTTCAAGAGTTTTATCGATCATTATTAAAGAAAGTTATTAGGTCATGAATTTCATTTTATACATTACATTTAAATAAAACAGGTTCTAACTCTTAATTGCCTGGTTATATTATAATTATATGCAATTTGCGCCAAACATCTTCCCATGTTTGTAATGAGAACGATTTATAAATGTGTTTTTAATATCAGGGAAGTATTCGAAAATAAAAATTAACTTGCTGTTTTCTGCTAAAATGAGAGTTTAAGCTTTGAAAACAATGAAAATAACAACAGTAATAATTAGTTTGCTGTTTTTTTTCCTTACTATTATAACTATACGAAATTACTAAATACTGAAATACTACAGTTAAAGCGTGTACTGTATTTCTTTAAGTATTGGATTTTTTATAATTTATACCAAACAATAATTCAGTTTGTTTGCTATTTTATTATATTATACTGTGTGGTCAATATGCTTATTTCACACCGCTGCCATTTTAAAAAAACGAAAGCGAGGCTGTGGTGGAAAGAAACCTGGAAGGATCAGCACTGTAAACATTGCAACAACAAGCTGTGGACTACAAACCTCCAACTGTTGCCGCAATTTTAAAGTGCAGATATGGTGTAAACGGCACTTTAATATAACTCAGTTAAGTTTCATTTAATCAATTAAAAGTATATTAGGCATCAAACAAAATCACAATCTCTTTAAGAGTAATACGCTTAAGTGTCCTTCTAGGCTTCAGTTAATGGCACCAGGTAAACACCTTGGGGACGCTTCTCTGCTTCAGCCTATGTCACCTGGTGAGCGATAAAAGAATGCAGTCCTCTGTGTTGTCTGTAATAGTGTTGTCCCAGTACTGAAATTTTAAAATCGTCCATTTAAGCGCTGTTGCGCGCGTTCTTAAACACTGCTGATTTGCCATAGTATTCACCAGTGCTTGATAGAAATGACTGTGATTGGCCGTGAAGGTCATTAGTTCACTGCTCTTCACTGAGTGCAAACACTGATACACAGACACTGGAGCGTTTTAAAGCCGCGAAGATCACTCAATTCATCAGCAGATCGCTCGTCTATGTTTGCACTCGGTAAACATCGGAGAAGTGCGGAGAACTGATGACCTTCACGGCCAATCACAGTCATTCTGTTGAGCACAGGTGAATATTATGGCAAATCAGCGTTGTTTAAGAACGCGCTTAAATGTTAGCGGGAAATTGATGATTTTTTTTTACATTTCAGTACCGAAATTCAGTATAATATAGTGTAATGTAGTGAAAGAATCAGTTCATTAACTTGAGTTTGTTAAATGGCATCTAAAACATCTGTTTGGGGAAAAAAACATTAGCTAACTAGTGCTATTTGCCTTAGCTGAAAATTAGGTCTGATATCTCTTTATTTTCACTATCTATTCAGAATGGACCTTCGGGTCACCCTGAAAGCGGTGAAATGATAAATTTGTGTCACTTTCTCTTTGCTGATAAGATATACAGCCCAGTACACAACAACACGCCATCATGGACACCATTCTTGTGTGACTCCAGGCGATACATCCGGATTCTTCCCACCGCAGCCTCACTTTCGCTTTTAAAATGGCGACCACGTGAAATCAGTCTATGACAGAATAATTTATATTTTGATTATAAATGAAAAGCTTTTTTGTGAATTTACTCAGGTCTTAATTCATCTTATCACAAACAAACAAACAAACAAACAAAACAATAAAACTAACAATTAGTGCAGGAATCAAACTTATTATAACACTTCATGGGGCAGAAAGACGTTATATAAAAGCGTGAATTCACTTCCTGTAACAGTAACCTCTTGTCTACACCTGACTACAGTATGGATCATCATTTGCATAAAGTTAAACTTCTTAACTTTGCTGAGTTGCCCACACCAGTGCACAAATGGCCACTTTTTTAGGAGTTGAAGGTTGTTGAAGGTGTGTGTTTGTTTGTGCTGCAGGTATCCAGCTGAAAAAAGTTCAAGAGCAACAGGAACAGCAGGCAAAACGAGAGCCGGTGGGCAATGATGTGGCTACTATCTTGTCCCGGCGCATAGCAGTGGAATACAGTGACTCTGAGGATGAATCTGAGCTAGAGGACAATGACTGGTCTGACTAACACTATACTAATGCAGTACACGCTTCACAGACACTCACTCAGTAACTTACATGCCAATGTTAACATTGCATTTCCCATACACACCATCATTTTGTACTGTACGCATTTTAATAAAGGCATGATAGGCCGACTGTATTACGGAATACTAAAATAGTCAGTCTTTTCCCACGTATGATGCTTTTTCCATTTTTTCTAAAGATTTCTAACGTAACACTTGTTATTAAATGATATGGACATACTGTATTTAGCGAATAGCAAGTGGAATGGATTAATACGCATGTTGAGGTTGAAGTTTCTGCATGAAAGTTTTGATGTATGTTAAGAGCCATTGACGCCAGTACTTACATTTGTGTGAACTGACTAGAGGTGTTTGATTAAACGACCTAAAATGTGCTGGCACAGTGATGTCTGGTGTTTATGTCATGCGTGTGTGGGGTGGTTGGCACTGACAGTCAAATTTGCCGAATCCTGTTAAATGGCTCTCGGCTCCAGCCTCTGAGTGCCTCCGTCATGGAAACTGGACAGTTTTGATTCGGAGATTCACGTCTCTATGGAAACAGTACAGCTGAGACTGGCATCGCCATGGCAACAGTGTATTTGAGGCACTCGGCCAATTGATGCGCGAGTGTGAATAAACCCAGGCGAGGATATTTTTAATGCACAGCACATTCTTTTTAATACAAAATTAACAAGATCTCTCAGTTCATTAAACTAACAAAGCAATAAAAGTATACAACCAACAACTTGGAAAAATATACAACACGTTAACACAATGTCTTACAATGTTAATTAGTGCATGTTGATTATAATTCTTATCATATTGTTTTGCAGATAAGTAAATTGTTGTGCCTTTTCTCGTCAAAAAAATAAAGTGCATTTCACAGTTAAAACTACGCATACATGTACACAAGATGCTGAAACCGATTACCCATAGTTCAAGATTTCAATTCTAGTATCCGAATGAAGTACAAAACAAGGCTCAATCTTGCTGTAAATGTAGAAAGATTCTTTATGTAACCCCTTTCATTCTACATGCCTCTGTTACATCACCCCCAAACCTAATTACCATCTGGGTCACGGCACCAATATAACCCTTCCAATTCTACATGCCTCTGATGCATCACTCCCCAAAATCTCACTTCCATCTGGGTCACGGCACCAATGTAGCCCCCTCCAGTTCTGCGCAGACCACTCAAAGTAGGATTCAGGCCTGTGTTTCTGGCATTGGAGGCATACTAACACTAAAGGGACACTAAAGACTGCAGCCTCTAGCGTTGGTCACTAATATGACTCTTGAAGGATGAGTATTGAGTTCTACTTGCCATTGTTTTTCAGACACTGAAAACTGCAGTGTCTAAAATTAGTCACTAATGGGACTCTTGACATAAGAGGGGTGAGGTTTACTCACCCAAAGTATACTATTTGGCCTTTGTTACACTTCCCCCCTAAATCTGACTCCCATTCGAGTCACAGCACCAATATAACCACTCTAATTCAACATGCCTCTGATACATTCCCCGAAAACCTCACTCCCATCTGGATCAAGGCACCAATGTAGCCCCTCCAGTTCTGCGCAGACCACTCCGAGCAGGATTCGAAAGACTGCAGCCTCTAGCGTTGGTTACTAGTATAACCCTTGAAGGATGAGTATTGAGTTCTACTTGCCATTGTTTTTCAGACACTTAATACTGCAGTGCCTAGAATTAGTCACTAATGGGACTCTTGACATAAGAGTGGTGAGATTTACTCACCCAAAGTATACTATTTGGCCTTTGTTACACTTCCCCCCCTAAATGTGACTCCCATTCGAGTCACAGCACCAATATAACTCCTCCAATACTACACGCCTCTGATACATCACCCCTCCAAGCAGGATTCAGGCCTGTGTTTCAGGCATTGGAGCCATACTACCACAAAAGTGGCACTAAAGACTGCAGCCTCTAGCGTAGGTCACTAGTATGACTCCTGAAGGATTAGTAGTGAGTTCTGCTTGCCATCGTTTTTAGCACAGACACTGAAGACTGCAGTGTCTAGCATTAATCTCTAATGAGACTCTTGACATAAGAGTGGTGAGGTTTACTCACCCAGATCCCATCCGGGTCACGGCACCAGTTCAACCAATACAATTCTAATAATCTCAGCAAGACTGAACTGGCAGTTCTGGCATGGGATGAGGGAACATTCAGAAGGACGCAAAAAACTGCAGTCTTTAGTGTTAATTACTAGTGTGTGACTCTTCACGCAAGTGTAGTGAAGTTTACTGCAAAGCTCTTACTAGCTGTTCTCCATTAAACCCATGTTCACTAGTGTATCCGTAAAGCAAGAGTAGTGAGGTTTATGCACACAACTCCAGGAGGAGTGAGGTTTACCTAGATAGCTCTTACTTCCTGGCCATTTCTATATCTATGCTTTCAAAATAAAAAAAAAGAGGAAAAACTCCCATCCAAGCCCTTGTCACCCTTCGGTTTGACATTTTCAAGCTCTTACAATGTATTACAGAGCACAATCAAATACAAGTCTATTTAAATCAAAGATTCAGTTGGCAAACGTCCATCCACATGTGGAAAATCCATCAGACACCAGGCACAAAGCATGATAACATCATTTTACAAAGCTCTTTTCAAAAACAGACGGAGATCTGATGCTTTTGGTGGAGGACTAACCCCCAAAATCCACCGCAATAATCTCCCGGTCATTTCTGACCGAACGGCTGTGGATCAAGCTTTAACCCTCTCAATCTGCTGTAGACAAGCATGCCCAGGCAACCGGAGACATGGAAATGTGGCCTTAGGTTAACTGCTGAGAAATAGATTGATGCAGGGATGATGTGTTGCTGTAAGCCTGGAAACAAGTTTGCAATTCTATCGTCCTGGACTCTGTGAGACTTAGGTTAAATGTCGGAAATATGGTCTGTGATTACCACAAGGTCATGTTATACTACGAAAAAAACATAAAAACACATCAATAATACCCTTGTGATGTTTTTTCTCTTCTTGAGTAAAAGATGGTTGCTAACAAGTAGCTAAATGGGTCTAGAGAGTTTGTTTGGGGTCTTAATTTGTTATTAGTTGCATTCTTGGAAACAGTTGGAACAATTTAGTTTTAAGAACTGATAGAACATAGGAACAACAACATCAGACTTTTTTTTTCAACTGATGAACAATTCAACATGGCCAGCCAATTAGAATTCATCCCCCCTTAAAGAGTCCAGGCATTTAAAGAAGTAGGCAGCAGAATACAAAACTGCAGTTGCTGCTAACATAAGCTGCTTTTCTACTGTGCAGTATGGTAATGTTCAGCTTGGTATGCTTTGGTCCGATTTTGCTGTGCCCAGTTTGCATTTCTACTGTAATTTAGTACCCTTAAAGTGGGTGGAATCATCGCAGCCTCTACAGCTGTAACTTCCTGAAAATCTTTTTCATTCAGCGTTGTCCCATCCAACTCTCACTGGTTCTGCTCCTTAGCTACCAACATGAAGAACGTCTGGACCTCTTCTACAGACATCATGTTTTGGAAACAGTATGACTTGCTTGGAACCTTGGAAAGTACTAGGTACCATATGCAGTGGAAATTTCCTCAAAAATGAGTGGTATCGAACCAAACTGCACCCTACTATGCAGTGGAAAAGCTTTATACCAGGGGTGTCCAAACTTGGTCCTGGAGGGCCGGTGTTCTGTAGATTTTAGCTTCAACTTGCCTCAACACACTTGCAAGGATGTTTCTAGGAGGCTTAGTAAGAGCTTGATTAACTAGCCCAGATGTGTCTGATTGGGGTTGGAACTAAACTTTGCAGGACACCGGCCCTCCAGGACTGAGTTTGGACACCCCTGCTTTATACATTACCTGACAAAAGTTTTGTTGCCTATCCAAGATTTAGGAACAACAAATAATAACTTGACTTCTAGTTGATCATTTGGTATCAGAAATGGCTTATATGAAAGGCAAAGGCCTCTAGATTACACTTGAGGACTCTCTGCAATGACTCTAATAACCTATTAATAACGTCATCTGGATTGGCAAAGAAAGTGTTCATGCAGGACTCACAGAGTTCATCAAGATACTTTGGATTCATGTTTAGTGCCTCCTCCTTCATCTTACCCCAGAGATGCTTAATAATGTTCATGTCTGGTGACTGGGCCTGCCAATTCTGGAGCACCTTGACTTTCTTTGCTTTCAGAAACTTTGATGTGGAGGCTGAAGTATGAGAAGGAGCGCTATCCTGCTGAAAAATTTGCCCTCTTCTGTGGTTTGTAATGTAATGGGCAGCACAAATGTCTTGATACCTTAGGCTGTTGATGTTACCATCAACTCTGCAGATCTCTCGCACATAGAATGTAACCCCAAACCATGATTTTTCCTTCACCAAACCTGACTGATTCCTATGAGAATCTTGGGTCCAATAGGTCTTCTGCAGTATTTGTGATGATAGGGATTCAGTTCAACAGATGATTCATCTGAAAAAATCTACCTTCTGCCACTTTTCCAAATGATCAACTAGAAGTCAAGTGATTATTTGTTGCTTTTACAACTGGGATCGACGACAAGACGTTGGTCAGGTAGTTTATAGTATGGATGCTATGATGCAGATGCTAATATAGTTAGCATTACAGTTTTAATTATTTTTTATAAAATACTCCTGGCAAGTTGAAGACAATCATAATAAGCTAAATCTGAAAGAACCTTTGTTAGTCACAGAGCTTACTTTCTGCAATAATCTAAAAAACCAATGGAAAGATCTTCAGTATTTTTGACAGAATCCAGGGTCATGCCAACTTCCAGGCCCCAAACGCATCATCATTACATCACTCTATGACACCAGATGAGAAATGCCATCATGCCTCCTTAAAGTCGCATGCCTTATTTACAGGATCAAGACGATCGATGGGATGCCATAAGAATGTCTTTGTCGATACATTCAGAAGAGGCCGTACAGCGCATCAAGAATACAAAACAAAATCTCAGGAATTCCCAAAGAATCCAGACTGAGGGGGAAAAATAGACTTTTTCAGTGGAAATAGCAAAATAAATAATTCCTCAAAGGTCAAATGTAGCTCACAACAGATCGGTCATCATCTCCATGCTAAGCCCTATTAAAACTCACATACCTGCTTTGCTACCACCCATGTGCTGTTTCAGTGGAATCATATAGAGGTCACTCAGGCAAAAAAACAAAACAAAGGTAACGAGGCTGTGTCCGACCCGCAGGCACGATGTAAAGAGGGTGCGATGGGAAGACTGGTAGCCACTCTAGCCCATGCAGGTCTATGGGGAATATACATTATAACCCCCAACTACAACATTGTCCCTGGAGAGATGAACATTTATGCATGCTTTCGCACACGCACACACGCACATGCACTGACAGTCACACCTTACACAACACGTTCCTCGCACATTATAAACATCTCTAAGGTTCGCAAAAGCAAATGCATACTGTAGAATAGGTCACATTGAGTGTACAGAGAGATTTCATTCATAGTTAGATATTGTATATGACCACAGGGCACAGTCACTTTCTGGACGACAGAACACGAGGCAGTGGGATTATGGACATGTTTATAGGGATTGGGACATCTGTTCAGTTTCTGTTTATTTCCTAATCCCAAATTCACTAATATCATTCGGGCGATGCTGATATAAGTACAGTTGTCAGATGTTCTTGGAATCCGGTTGGTTTTTTCATGGATGTTTTTTTTTCAGACTAGCAGAGGTGTTGGTTTTGCTTGGGCACTGCTTTTATTGCTGCCAGAGTATTGCTATAATTTGATGAAACACTTGGTCTGTAATTATTGCTCGCTGATGGATTCTGCCACTGAAATGGATAGTGGCTGGTTGGCATTTGGAGGGCGAAAGGTAAAAAGCAGGGGTGAACTTCAGCTCGTAATAGTAGCATGACTCCACAAAGAGGAGGAGAACAGGGTCAAGAGAGATTTTATAATAACATTCTCCCTCGTTTGACATTTACCAGCTGATCTCCTCACTGTAATCTTTGTCTCGTGAGACTGTTTGACAAGATTCAACCAACACAGGCTCATTCTGAAAATGTAGCCTTATATACGTTTTTGGAGATTGAGAATTATGTAGCCATGTAGTATGGCTGCATTTTGTCTTTAAAATGAACGCTACGGGGCGGTATGACGCCGTTCTTTTTTTCGCTTTTCCACTGTTACGTTTGTCCAGTAGCTCGAGACGACCTCTGGTAGATTTACGCGAAACATATAGTTGACAGCGACCTCTGGTAGATTTACGTGAGTGAAGCAGGTGTGAATTTGAGTCATGAAAACTCATACACAGCGGCCTCTGGTGGATTTGCGAAAACAAAAACCTCAAAAAAACGTAGCTCCTGGGACGTATTTGGTGTTTTCCAGAAATGTATATAGGGGTACGTAAACCAGGAATGAGCCTGGGTTGTATTCAATAGTTTACTAACAATCATATTGACAGTAAATCCATGGGAAGCTCATTTGGGACTGTAATTACAGTGGAACTGTAATTTGGCTGGCATATCACCAAATCGGAATATTATTGGTAAATCTCATGAAAATGTCTCTTTGTTATATTTCACCCCAACATCAAAAGGAAAACTATTTCCTCTCCATAATAAATCCAATTTTACACCTCATTATCTCAATAGATCTTATTTCAATGAGATATTCTATTACACTTTAAAAAAAATCTATTAATTAACAGTTCCCCATACATCATGATTCCCAGGTGTCTTTTGAAGTGTAAACCAAGGTACCACCATTTGAAGCATGTATAAAGATGTAAATAAACATTCACAGATGAAACACTGTTAATGTAGGTTATATGTTTTACTTACTTACTTACTCCCAGGGCCGTTTATATCGAAGTTGATATTTAGCCACACCATGCAGGTGTTTCGTAACATCTAGTTTTTATGAGGTGGGTCATTAGCCCAGTGCTCAACCCCCAACCTAGAGGACCAGGACATACACACATACACTACGGACAATTGAGTTTATTCAATTCACCTATAGCGCATGTCTTTGGACTGTGGGAGAAACCGGAGCACCCTGAAGAAACTCACGCGAACACGGAGAGAACATGCAAACTCCACACAGAAATGCCAACTGGTGCTAACCAGATTATATGTTTTACAGTGTAAAATTATATTATATAATAGAATATTTTGTTTAATTCTGAAAAATTAATCATTTGATTTTGGGATGAAACTTGTAATTAGCGTTAGAGATTACCCCTCTAATTGATATATATTGATGCTTCTTTGAAAATGCAATACATGTAGATTTGAAGCAAAATGCTATGAATTACCATTGTTTGACAGCTATCCTGTACCCAGTATTAATTACCAGTTGAACATAATAAAAGCAGCAGTGATCTATTCAGAGCTTTGGGGGCACAATGCAAATTAAGAGCAAATCAAAAGAAAATACATTCGGTTCTGTTCTCAACAACGTCGCTGCATATAAACAAACCTCTTATTCTCAAACACTTAATGCACGTTTTGTACTCGACAGTTGTTTGAAGTGAGCCTCTATTCACAGGGGACTGTTTAAAATGACCACACATACACTTTCTCCACCCTCCCGTTCACTTTCATCCCGCATTTATGGAAGAGGAATGCAAGACGGGTGACAGTTCCACTTCCGATATAAACCAAAATAAAGGCATCCGTGGGTTGGGTTATTTATAGAGTGGTTCTCGATCTGAGATTGTAGTTAGCTCTTCATGGTTTTTCTGCTTTGGAGGACATTTTACATTCGGCCACGCTCGGGTTGAGATTTAAATCAAAGAGACGAGAAAAGCGCGCCTCTCTGTGTTTCTATGGAGGACGCAAGGCGCGGATCACCGAGCGCCTCGTGTCTATTTTTAGCACACCGCGGTTACTTAACGTTCAGCGCACGTTCCTGAATGCAGCAACAGCAGGACGAGATGAATGAGCTTCGGGATCCAGTCAAGCGGACCGCCTCGTGCTGCCCCTCATCCTCCTCCTCCCTCACAGCCCATGCAACAGGGGGCTGCCGCTGTGGCCAAGCCAAAACAAGCACAAAAAAATGCAAAGGCATATTTATGTACAGGATATTTACAGCTGCCTGCCACACTGCATCAATTCCCGGCCCTTTTTCAAATCCTGGACAGGGTGTGGCAGCTGGTCGGAACAGGATCAGGCAAAAGATTGTGTGGCAGTGGTTGTCACATAACATTTAAGCCCAAAGTTTACTTCGTAGTTTGATTTTTACGCACGCGAGTCGAACATACAGCCTGTCGAAGTTTACACTGATAAGAAAGATTTATTCTTGTCCAATTTCTGCTCATTTTCCCTCCAAAAAGTCTTTAAAATACATCTTTGGATGCCTTGTAATCCCCTCATAAACTTGTGTTTTTGTTATCCTTCCGTTTTTTCCTGATATGTTTACTGTTGACACCTTGTGGACAAAATTAAGCAGCGCAAAAACAATTCAAAGCGGATATCCGGTTCACGATTCAGGTGTACACAGACTCTCGCATATGCGTAAAAACCAAAGTATACTTTGGGCTTTAGGGGAAGACAGAAACGGGTGACGCACATGCCCTTTCTTGTCCCATGACCTGTGCAATTCCCTAGGCACATCACATCAGACGTCGCTGGGGGTCCGTGCCCGATGGGCTACGCTGGCAGGGATACATCCACAGCACACCAACCACAACGCTTTCTGGATCTCTTGATTGCGGAAGGCGTAAATGACTGGGTTGATGACTGAGTTGTAGGTGGCTGGAACCAGGGTGGCGTACGTGTAGAGCGGTGGGTATGTATAATCGGCTATGAGTGAGTATACAGTAAACGGCATCCAGCAGGCAGCGAACGTGCCCAGAATTATCGCCAGCGTGGATACGCCTTTACGCGTCGTGACGTAATGAGGGCTTGCTGCTAAAAAGTGGTGCTGGAGGGCAATTTGGTGCGCATGCCGCATGACAATTTTGCAGATCTGCACATAAAGTTGTAGCATGAGGCCGAAGAGTAGAAGGAAGGACACGGATAAAACAGCCACATTGTTTTTCGTTAGGGGCCATACCACGCTGCAGTTCGCCTCCTGCCCTAGGCAGTTGATACCAGTGACTGGGAGCAAACCCAAACACAAGGAAACGCCCCATAGAAGCACCAGCATGGTGTATGTGAAGGCGGCAGTTCGTTCGGAGTTGTAGGTGAGAGCGTAGTACAGCGACAGGTATCGGTCAATGGTGATGGCCAGCAGGCTGAAAACAGATGCGGAGAAGGACGCCACCACCAGACCTACAGTCAACAGCTGGGCTGAATCAGAACGCAGCAGGTATGCGAAAGTAAAGTGCAGGACTAGTCCCAAACCAGCCAGTAGGTCAGCTAGAGCTAGACTGCCGATCAGCAGAAACATTGGGGCGCGTAGAGCCGGGTTCTGCCAGATGACCAAAACCACCAGGGCGTTTTCACAGGCGATGAGGGTGCCGGATGAACACAGTACGATGTCCCATGGGTTCACCAGCAGCTCCGCAGGTGGTCTCGCTGGCAGGACGACCGCAGGTGGGTATGTTCCTACAGTGATGTTCTCTATGCTGCCCGCGCCGCTGCTGCCCCAGGTGGGTTCTTGAGCCAGCCAGCTGGGAGAAACTGGCACCTCTTCACTCATTCTGAAATAACACACACAGACAAACATAATGAGCGCTAGTCTAAAGAAAAGGATAAATCAACAAAACACAACAAACAAGTCGACAAAAATGACAGTTCCTATGACGTTCTCATATTAGAGCACAAGAGAAGACATTTTGCAGTCATGTTGACTTCTGTTGTAGTTTCTGCTGATTTAATGGATGTCACTGAGGCATGCTTTGACACCAAAAATCTTCAAAATGTCCTGTTTTGTGTTCCAAAGAAGAAAAAGGTTTAGAATGCCATTAGATTAAGTAAATAATGACAATAATTTGTATTTTATTTTGATATAGACTATGTTTGAATTTTAAAGATTATATTTACAGCTCGGAGTTGTGATTGCCAAAGCTTTATTGTATGCGTTTATATGTCAAAAAATAAAAGCGACAACGTTAGAATTAAACTTAGACTTGTTCATGTTCATGATCAAATTATTAGAGTTCCAGTTAATAATTTTTTAAATATATTTTCTTTGTTGTAATTATTAATAAAATATAAAAATGTATTATTATAAAATATTTTTATGATTTTTGAAGAGAATTTAGTAAATGGCTAGACAAATCTGAAAAAATGTATTTAAAAGGATATACATGTTGCTTTATAAAATAACTCAAAAGTTTTTATATTGTCAGTAATATTATAGCCAATTGCATTCAAATGCATTGTTTTTTATATATTTATACATATTTACTAAAGATATTAGCTTAACCAACTGATTTTAATATTTTTCCACGTTAAAAATGACTATTAAAATAACACCACATTCACAGTAGCTAATAATCATCCTGGAAAGCACAAGACTTGAATAATCATATATAACTGAAATGACTACAAAACTAGCTGATAATCATTTTCACAAAAGCAATTGTTCACTTAAATTACATTACTTCCCTGTTACTGTCTTAACACAGAACAAAGAATCTAATTATATGATCAATTACAACACATTTCACCTCGCCGTTATTAAAACTGCACATAGGAAGCAGCAATTATTGAGATACTTTTGAATACAATGGTGGAGGATGAAGAAAGAAGGGAGGGCCCTGTTGAGTGCTGATATTAAATAAAGGCGGGTTCCTGCTTATAAAGGCGCCTCTGCATCAGATCTCTCACATATGGACCCTCAAAGCACATCTTCACTGCAATCAGATCCTGCAACCACTGCTTCCTCTGAATCCCTTCAGCTTTACAATAACGCTTTAGCACTTGCTGTGTAAAAATGATTTATGTGCAGTAATATGCAAAGCATAACGATTTCAGATACCGCCGGTCCCCCTTCACAAGCTCCCCATCTGGAGTCTTCCCTACCTTGTCTGTTGGAGGAGAGGCGTCTGTTTTAGATGTTTCCGTGTCTTTCTGCTCTTTCCATTGTATTTAATGGCAGCGCTGTCGGCAGGTGCAGCGCGGCGCGGGCGGATGGAGGCTGTGATGATGATGATGATGATGATGAAGATGAAGCCGGACCGGAGGATCTTCACAGCAGCGGCAGCAGCAGCGGCTCCTCTAGCGGCTCTTCGCCGACTGCACGAGCACCGACTGCGGCTGTGCGAGAGGTGCTGGGAGGGGTGAGCCTTCCTCCGCACACCAGAAGGTCCCGCCACCTATTTATCTGCTGCGCACAAAATAAAGGATGCGACGGGGTTTAATGGGTTTATTCGTCAACACTTAAACAAATGCTCGTAACATTATTTTATTTCATTTTGCTAAGAGAGAGAGAGAAAGAGAGAGAGTTTTATCCTAAAATGTTGATTGTTGAATGTACAGTGTATTGTAAACTATTATTATTTTTTTGTTGATATATTTGAATAATTATATATAATTATAATATTATATAAATTATATAATAATTATATATATTTTTGTTGATATATTTGAATATATATATATATATATATATATATATATATATATATATATATATATATATATATATATATATATATATATATATATATATATATATATATATATATGTGTGTGTGTGTGTGTGTGTTTAACAACTATTTACTGTTTATTGTGTTTTTTTATTATATGTGTACGTTCTTTTTTTATGTAAAATTTATAAATGTTTTGACATTTATCATGCCAATAAAGCAATTATTGAGAGAGAGAGAGAGAGAGAGAGAGAGAGAGAGAGAGAGAGTAAATATACTGATTATTATTGTTTTATTACTGTTTTATTAAGTTTTATAAATTTTTTAAGATTGTTAAATGTGCAGTGTATTCTTTTTATTGGTGTATATTCTATTGGTATATATGAATAATATATGAAATATTGAATAATAATGTGGTATATTGAATAATATATTATTTATATTTTTATTTAGCTGAGAGCTGAGTAGGCTGTATTATTTTTGTATTTATTGTATAGCCTAATTTTGTTTGGTGGGAAGACCATGCATTCATTCTTCTTTTAATATGTATAGTGTGTGTGTGCGTGTGTGTGTGTAAAAAAGTTCTAAAGAACTTCAAAAAAAGTTGTAATATTGTGCACTAACACTTATAATAACATTGAAAATGCTGCCCTCCAAAACAATTACTCCTGATGATAGAGTAATAATAAATGTTTTGCATTATTATTTTTTCATTAAAAAAAAAAAAAAAAAATATATATATATATATATATATATATATATATATATATATATATATATATATATATATATATATATATATATATATTGTAATTTTGTATATAACATTAGCATTTGTAAAAACTTTGTTACGGTGGTTTAAAATAGTTACATTTGTGAAATTGAACACCTGCTGTTTTACTTCTTTTCGTCAGTGTTTTTTGTCCAATAAAGGAGCTCTTCTCAAATACTTATTTAGCCCCTTACCATGCATATCCATTACAATAAATTATTAATTATTATAAAACAATTTTGAGCACAACTGACCGTTCTTTTGGATGCACCAATAGCATATTTACCTTGCACACACAAACAAATACACTGTATTAAACAACGTCATTCTCATATAATAAATGTTAAAGATTGCATTTTACTTAAAAAAGATAAACACAACTTCAAACAGAGAGAGAGAGAGAGAGAGAGAGAGAGAGAGAGAGAGAGAGAGAGAGAGAGAGAGAGAGAGAGAGAGAGAGAGAGAGAGAGAGAGAGAGAGAGAGAGAGAGAGAGACCCATTTATCTCGCATCTGACATTCAGCCTGCATCTTTCTGGAAAGATGCACATTGTGTCGCTCCCCTGTGAGAGCTATTCTGGGCTCGTGCTATTAACAGCATGCTCATCTGTGTCACCCACTTCCCCCATTGCCTCTCCTCTCTCTCCTCCATCCTCTAACCCGAGCAGCCTTCATCCCCAATGCCTTTCTGTTTCCCAGACAGCCTCTCTCACCTCCTCATAGACGAAACTGCGCAGTCAGTGATGATGACGGATGATAAAACAGGGCTACTTTCAGGCTGAAACGAGGTTCGGCGGGAGAGTTAATAAGTTAAAGGTTTATAAATATCGGCTATAATCAGGTTTTACGCTAATTTAATAAAATCCTGAATCTGTGTCAATGAACAATGCCTCAAAAAGGCATCTTAAATTATAGCCTATATGAGGGGCAAAAATTGTCCCTGAACTATTAAGCTAAACTGTTATGCCTGTCGCGGTTAAAGTAAAACATGAAATTAAATCACACGGTTATTTCACCTGATTATATTCAGATATAGTGATTTATTTGCAGCGCTGAGCCTTCTAACCAATCACAGACATTCCTATTGCGAGTATGAACGAAGCAGCCAATGAGGTGCGCTTAGATTAGTCACTGTTGAAAACCCCGTTTAGTGTTTTGATTGATCTCGCGTCTTTACTGACTGAATGAATGAACTTCTACACACTCAAGAATCTTCTTGTCATGACCTGAAATTGTTATGCTGCAGCTTCGACGATTATAATGTAAGTTTTTGCTTAATTAAAGAATAATGAATAGAAAAAATTGATTAACTTCAGGGTCCATAAAGCTTTCTTGTTTGGAAGGCCAAATCCAGACAATGACCCAAATGTGTTAGTATATTCCAACTTCAGCCATCTTAGAAGTTCTTTTGATTTACTATGTATATATGTATTAACATTTCATTTGATCTTAAAAAGTCTGATAACATTTTCCAAATGTCATTTCAGTTTCATTTCAAATGATTATTTTTACATTCCTGAAGTTAAAACATTTGTGTTGGGTTGTCTAAAAATGATTATGAAAATGTCATTAGCATAAAACAAAACTAAAAATGACATTTTACTCATGCATAACTGTACATTATAAATCTGAGAATAACCAAGTGATTTTTTCCATAGCTGTGGAGGAATAGTTAAAAAGAAAAAAAAAAACAGTGAATAATGATAAAAATGCCCCTGAAAATCTCGTCTGCAGACAAATGTTGGACAATGGAAAGGTTTTGATGTCTAAATAGATCAGAGATGGCCAAAGTTGGCCAATTGTAACCTTTGATTTGGCCCACCATCCCATCTGAGAAGAGAGTGAGAATGATAGAGAGGGTTGTAGAGATCGCCTGTCATCATGTCTAATTTGGCGTAACCTTTTTTGATCGTTTGTTTTATTGCTGAGACACTAAAAAGCAAACTGAAATTAAAAGCTTAAATAAATGAATCTGATTTGTTAAAATCTAAATACTGTCACTTGAATACTGGACAATGTCTAAGAAGACATCGGTGAGTAAATCAAAGCAAAAACTAGTGTAACTGCATTCTTTTGTGATTGTTTTTGTTTTTACTATAAGTTCATTATCAAATGTAAAAAAATTGTATTAGTTCATATAAAGCAATGTTATCTAGTTATTTTCAAACATTATAAAATAGATTAGCCATAACAGCTATATTTACCTTCAGCCTACTCAAACCTGAGGTTACCTGAGGCCACTTGCCTCAATCAAGTTTGGTTTTTGGCCCTTCATAAGAAAAAAAGTTTGGCCAGCCCTGAAACAGATTGACAGAGAAAGCAGAAATGAGGAAAGTAACTGGTTGTGAAAGCATTGTAGGATGCAGTAAATCTCCATCTTGCAGTAATCGTGAGCAGCCACTGAGGGGCCACAGTGACCAAGAATGAGTCATCACGGCTTGGCTGTGTGAAAGACATGTCCAATCAAATTGCAGCAGGCTGGAAATAGCTGGTATGTACATGCTTGCATGCATACATCCTATCTTGGTGTATACACTTTTATTTCTTTTTCTTTAAAACAGAAAATGATAATTTCACAACAGGCCGTCTCAAGCAAACCCTCACATGAACCTTCCAACATCTACAAAACTGTATCAAAAGTGCACCATAGTGTTATACATCTTTTTCTGGTTCTATCCTCTTTTTTGGCTATATCAGTAATATTATTATAATTCTCATAATATTTATACAAATATCACTCTGTACAAGGTAGAAATACATAACCCACAATGCCCCGCACCCGGAGCGTTTAGACCCTCCCCGCTGCTTTAATAAACACACCCGCTTTTCCCCCCATGCACAAGTCTTAAGCCTCCTCACAGCCACAGGAATCAAAAGGTCGCAGCATGAAAGTTGAATGCAAATCCCAGTCTGTCACATTAAAACACATTCTCTCCACAGTAAAGGACTGAACACGAGTGATGAAACGCTCCCACAACGTAAATACAACTGACAAACAACGTTCAAAAGGCCTTGCGACCGCATCGCGTCCAACGTTGCTGCTGCGTGGAGGTCGGCGAGGGAGGGCTGGGACGGGTGGGGTTTGGGTGTGTGTGGAGGCGCCGCTGCAGGCTTTTCTGCACACAGACGTGCCGCCGCTGCTCCTGCTGCACAGGTGTCCGTAACAGGACGCCACTTTGGCCTCGCTCAGGCCGCGTTCAGTCTCTGGACTGGTAAAACAGGATGTAGCCGGACTCAGAGTTCTTGGAAATTTCCGAGGTTAATCCGTAGAACTCTTCAATCGCCTGGGCATCGATTTTCTACAAAGAGAAACAAAAGATAGGTAGAACGATTGTTTTGCAATCATCTGGATTCTCATATCTGTGAAACAAAGTGACGAATTAAGCTTGCACACCCAATCTAGCATGTTTAATTCTTTAAAACCAGGCATTTATAGAAAAATATACAAAGCTCAGCATAATTGAGTACACCCGCCTTTGGAAAATGAATACTTTTATCCATTTCTAAACAAATATAGACAGTATATTTTGGTGCATTTGAGCAAAACTTAAGCTGTCGCCTCACAGCAAGAAGGTCGCTGGTTTGGCATTTCTGTGAGGAGTTTGCATGTTCTCCCCATGTTTGCGGGGTTCCCCCGGTTTCCCCCATAGTCCAAAGACATGCGCTATAGGTGAATTGGGTAAGCTAAACTGTCTGTAGTGTGTGTGAATGAGAGTGTATGGGTGTTTCCCAGTGATGGGCTGCAGCTGGAAGGGCATCCGCTGCATAAAACATACGCTGGATAAGTTGGCGGTTCATTCCACTATGGGGACCCCTGATGAATAAAGGGACTAAGCCGAAAAGAAAATGAATGCATGAATAAACAAAACCTATTAAACAGTTTTAATAAGCAGATACATCCATTAAAATAAGGTATTGGTCATCTAATGCACGGTTTCTCAACCACGTTCCTGGGGAACCACCAGTTCTGCACATTTTCCATCTCTCCTTAACCAAACACATCTGATTCAGATTATAAGCTCATTAGTAGAGACTGATAATGACAAAGGAGACATTTAAAACATGCAGTGTAGGTGGTCCTCCAGGAACATGGTTGAGATACCCTGATCTAACATCTTTAGGAATAAGAAGATAATACAGAAATTACAAATCAGAAAATTTCAACAAAATGTTTTTTTCTCTTTATTAAAATTTTATTTGATATTTTTCCCCAAAATATTAATTTGGGTGTGCTAATTTCTGATCTTTTTTTTGTTAGATTAGCTCAGTCAGTTTTAGCTTTGGTTCTGACTGAACTGATGTATATGAACAGATATATTATTGTAAAGCATCCTTTCAAAAATATACATTTAAAAGAGAGATCTGCAAGAAAGGTCCTCATTTATGCTCAGCACTGTATATATTCCCTATAAAACGATATATTATTTTATTGACATATCTTGTTACTTATTTTAAAACATGTTTATAAAAGAACTTCACTCTCAGATAGCTGTTGAAAGGTAAAAATCGTTCTGTGAACGAAGCATAACAGCAAAAAACAGAACAATTTCTAAAAGAGGTCACCTTATGTGTACCTGAGAGGAGATACACACAAACTAAACTGTATTAGTCTATGGTAGTGCCCTTTAATGTTCCTTGTGTTAGAGAAATTATTCGATTCAACAGCCCGACGTGAAATACTATAATAATTACAACTATCTGATTTAGTTTGAAACTAAAATGATGGTTGGACTAGTTGCTAACTATAAGCTACTTTAGCCATGGCACTCGAAAACATGGCGTAACTTGCACAGAGTTCTGGTTTATCCACATTCTGAGAAGTTACATACTGTCAAAAAAGCTACAGCTTACAGAAATATACAATATTATACTGATATTTGGATATGTTTGACTTTCTAGTGACAAAATGTTCACGCCACACATACAAATAACTCACCCATTCTTCCTGCTGATGCTGCATGTCTACTGTGTCCACTTTTGTCTCATTTAGGGCTGCCCTTTAGGGTTTGGTAGCTTATAAAATTTTAGTTTTAAGGTTTTGTTTGTACACCATGTCACATGACAGCTTGTATGACAATGACAAGCAGGCCGCTTTCCGCAATACAAAGTCAATGTAGAGGGTGTGGCTTAAATGCACACGGTCATTATATATTCATTCATTCATTCAATTACTTTCCTTCGGCTTAGTCCCTTATTTTTCAGGGGTCACCACAGCGGAATTAACGCCAACTATTCCAGCATATGTTTTACGCAGCGGATGCCCTTCCAGCCACAACCCAGTACTGGAAAACACCCAAACACACTAATTCACACACATACACAACGACCAATTTAGTTTATTTAATTCACCTATAACAGGGGTGTCAAACCCCGGAGGGCCACAGCTCTGCACAGTTTAGTGACAACCCTGCTTCAACACACTTACTTACTTAGCAATTAGTTTGATCAGATGCATTTAATAATGGGTTAAAACTAAACTGTGCAGAGCTGCGGCCCTCCAGGAACGGAGTTTGACACCTGTGACCTATGATGTATGTCTTTGGACTGTGGGAGAAACCGAAGCACCCAGAGATAATCCACGCCAACAAGCAAACTCCACACAGAAATGCCAACTGGTCCAGTCGGGACTCGAACCAGTGACCTTTTTGCTGTGAGGCGTTTACTGAGCCACTGTTAAATTAACTATTGTGTTTGAGAGTGTTTGCATATTTATGTAGTTTATTATTTATCCATTGCATTCATTCATAAATAGGTTTATAACTATTTTGTGCATGCATTTCTTGATTTGTGTATATTTATTTTATAATTAACTATTAAAAATCTATTTTAGATTGTTTTTTAATGTTTTACTCCCAGAAAGCAATTTTTACAGATAGATTTTTATTTTAAGTACCAGTCTTGCCAATCATTATTTTGAAATTCCTTAATTTATACAGGTTTTCACTACTGTGAGATTCCTACACTTGCACATTTCTCTGAACATAACAGATGCTATTATACGTGACTGATGGCAGCTTACCTCTACAATGTCGTCATCAAACAGTAGCCAGAAATCATGACTTTTTACAATTGCGATGTAGTGTCCTCGGTTTGGACCACTGTGAATTAGACACACACACGCACGCACGCACACACACACAAATCAAGGAAGCAAATCAGAACAGTTCTCCTTTTTCAAGAACAAGTTTCAATCTTGCATGAAAAGATTCTGTTTGCGCATTGTGAAATCCCACAAAACAGCAGGACAATAAGCATTTCTAAAGGGTTTTTCTTTTGTCACATTACAAATCTGTTCAAATCACCAGAAAACCAACAGTATGTAGGAGCTGTGAGTGACAAGACATGAGTGTTTTAGTGTTGTGCACCTTCTTTAAACAAACAAAGGACAAACAGATTGATTTACAATACAATAGGTAGTGCTATTATTAGGTAATGAAGTGAGGTTTAATTTTTGTTTTACTGTCATATATAAAAAAAGAAGAAGTAGAAGAACTCATTAAAATGTCATTCAAAGTGACAATAGTTTATATAGCCAAAGAATTTGAATATATTTATCGTTTGACCATTTCTATGAAAGTTGTAAATACACAGACTGACCCCTCTGCGTGAGTTTAAGTGACTGTTATTGTATAGTATGCAGAGCTTTAACGTTTCCATGACGAAACGTCAACTTTACCACATGACACCATGAATTCTCCAATGAATTATGTAAATACTGAATCATGTTTTCTTTCTTTTTCCCTTTTCTACAAATACCTACAACCAACTCTTAAATATGTGTGAGAACATTTATTTCATCATTTAAACGACTTAATAATGATCATATTTTTTTATCTATGACTTATTTAATCTATGCTGCAGGAGAGATTACAGCTGCTGGATTTATAACATGAAAATTCATAATTTTCTCACGAAATACAGTGGTCCCTCGAATATCGCGGGAGTTACGTTCTAAAAATAGCCCGCAATAGGTGAAATCCGCAATGTAGACAGCTTTATTTTTTACAATTATTATAGATGTTTTAAGGCTGTAAAAGCCCTCACTACACACTTTCTACACTTTTCTCAGACAGGCATTAATATCTTCACACTTTTCTCTCTTGTTTAAATACACTCAAAGTTCAAACTTTAGTAGAAAATTAAGTTCCGTATTACAGAATTAAACCAAAGATCAAAACCTGTTGTCAGGCACAAACATTCATTGCTGTCAGCAAAAGGTTCATAAATCTTTTTAGCTTTAGTGTGGATACTATTGGCGTCCAGTGTAATGTTCTTTTATTCTGCAGTGATCCACAAAGCGAAAGCAGACTCTATCCTTAAGGGGGTCACACCAGATGCAACGCACACATGACAGTTGTAAACACATACAGTGTGCGTACCCTGAAACCTATGTTTGCGTGGCGCTGTGTGGCGCGGTGCACAGCGCACTGCTAGCAATCGAAGATTTATGTTAATTTGGCAAGCTGAACGCATTCTATACTGTGCGGGACACGGAGGAGATTGACTGACAATGGTCTACAGCCAATCAGGACGCAGAACACAAAAATTGCACAAAAAAAAAAAATCCACGAGACTGCGAAAAGGGGAACCGCGTTACAGCGAGCGACCACTGTACACAAAAGTAAGTGGTTGTTTAACTGGGAGAGGAATAGAGAAAATGTTCTAGTGATATAAACCGCATATATCTTATGTGAATAAAGCACATTGTCCAAATACAGTATATTTTAAAAAATATGATTGCTTTCTCCATAGAGATCAGCATGTATTTTACAAAGCATAAATGTTATATTTTACTAGCACTTGTGAGTATTTGAATGTCTAAAGTGTAAAATAAGTGTTATTTGTTTGAAAACATTTGATTGATAATTGACCAACACCATGCTCCTCTTTCTTTGCCTCAGCATGAGTGAGAAGATTGGAATTTAGCAGTTGACGACGTGCATTTTAATGTTATAATCGTTCTAATATGCTTGTACGCTTCAGGGACCAGGCAAGACTGATCACACCGGTGTGATTGTATGCGTGAAAGGGTTAACAGCATTAAAAGTATATTTGATCAAATTTTGTATTGTCATTTACAAAGTTTAATAAGTACAGGACAAAAAAAATACCATTATTTTTTTATATAATCTGTTACACTGAATGTCAAAAGCTATTTGAAACTCACAGCTGTAGATTTTATATGCTCAAATAAATGTACAAGCACATAACAAAGCAAACATCTCTGTCCCTTATGAAGCCATTCTGACATCCTGATCACCATTAAAGCCTGTTTTGACTCACCTGCCACAATGCACCACCACAGCGACCAGGTCGTAAAGCCTCTCGGGATTGGTGGCGTCGCCAGAGGTGTTAAAGAGGCGGAGCTCCAGAGGGAAGACCACACGGTAGCTTAGCTTGGTGTAGCGCTGCAGCTGCTCCATGTATTTGAATCTCTTCAAGTGCAAGGCGAGGATCATGGGAAGTTTCTTAACCCGCATTCTAGAGTCAAATAACAAGCACATTTATAAATCCAGTATATCCAGTAAAAAAAAAAAATCAGGAAGCAGCTGACAGATATGAATGCATGCTTACCGTTTGTGTGCCTCCTGTTTACTTCTGCATTCCTCACAGTAATATTTATATTCACTGCACAATGTCTCTGTATTACTGAAACCTCTGAAAGGAGACAATAAGAAAAAAAAGGGTTCATTAAAATGCGGACACGTTTAAGACTATCGATTTACATATCCTAATTTAAGTCATGATATTAATATCTACAACAAATTATTAGCTTTATTATTAACACTTCATTTCAGCTGCATGGGTACATTAAAACTCGTCATTTTATATATTAATATATAGACACATGTATAGATATACATCAATTCTAAATAGACTAAATGAATTTTTCACATATTAATAAACTCATTCAGTCAAGGGAGGTAAATGTTTTCATTTTAACAGCATAAACAGGACATTATTAATATGCTGTCACTTTGAGAGGCCGTTTTCACTCCATATTCAGCCAAAACGGCATTTTTTATACATTTTGTCTGTTTGTTTACATGACAAAGTTGTTTTTGTGACTGAAAATGTTTTTCTTTTTTTTTAAACACATAGAAATGTTTTTTTTAATCTCACCATTCTTGTGTGCGCATAAACAACTGAAGCAAAAGTCTTTAAAAAATGATGTCATGCACGTGTGTTGTACATGTTTCAGAGAGTGTAGATCAGGGGTGCCTAAACTTTTGTTTAAAGGGCCAAAAGCCAAATATTCGTAGACTGAAGGTAAATATACCAAACTATATTACATTAAAGTTGCCATGGGTAACTTCATAATTCATTTCATAATGTTTAAAAATAGATAAAAAACATTACTTTAAATCATAATAACTAATGCAGTATAACTTTTAAAATAATAACTTATTGTAACATAACAGTGGAGTTCAATGCTGAATACACTAGTCAAGCAGAATCTGCCTTTGCCTTGATTTGCTCACCAAAGTCTCTGCATGGTCCTCCATCCATCAGGTGACAGTTTGTACATTTAAACTAAATCTGATTAAATTACAATATTTAATTAAACATTTCATTTAAGATAGCTTAAACAAAACAAACAAAAGGTTAATTTAGATTTGAATCTCTAAACCATCCACATCACTCTTCCTCTCTTCTCAGATGGGGTGGCAGGCCAAATCAAAGGTTACTATGGGCCAACTTTGGAACCCGGGCCCTAGTTTGGGCAACTCTGGTGTAGATTAAAGGCCAGCGCAAACAAACACACACACACAACAATGGTGGAGTAGCCTAATGGATAGCATTGTTGCTATCAGCAAAGTTTGGATTTACTTTACATTACAACTAAAAGTAGAGATGCATCTTACACACACACACACACACACACACACGACAAATTATACATAGACATTTTTAATTCCCTACAAGTACTGATTACCTACAAGGTGAAATACAGCATACTATACGTACTTAATACAGCACTTTGTCCATTTTCGCAGACATGAGTAAACACAGATCATTTTGAAAATGTTCAAAATGTTGTGTAAATGTTTTTCAAAATGCAAGGGACAAACCTTTCAGTTTTCATGTCATTTAAACAAAGCCTAAGACATTATAATGTTTCTGAATTGTTTTCACTTCATACTTGACTGAATATTTGCATGAATACTCAACAAGACGGGCAATAGGATGCAAAAGTTAGATGAACTCAGCTCTCGCTAAGGCTGCACAATATATCGTTTCAGCATCAATATCGCAATGTGATCATTCGCAATAGTCACATCATGGGTATACACAGTCTGTATTAGAATTCATCATTCATCAAGTGTTTTTGAGGCCTGTGACTGTGGCTACGTTCAGACTGCGAGGCTTAGTGCTCAAATCTGATTTTTTTCTCAGATCTGATTGTTTTGCATAGCTGTTCAAATTGTTGTTATAAATGTGGCCAATGTCAGATTTCCAGTATGAACAGATCATGGTCCTAAACTGACCCGCATGTGCAAAAGTACAACTACGCACAGCACAAAATGTTTCATTATGTACACAATGAGTATACTGTATGAAGTGAATAAAGCATGATTATTGCTGTTTTCACAGACAACAGCTGTGTTTATTATGACCTGTAAATGGTTGTTTTGCTAGTACTAACGTGTATTTCAGTGTTTAAAGTCTAAAATAAGTATTATGTGATCGAAAACACTGATGATTTGTCATTTATGAACAACCTTAATTTTTGGTAAAGTATTTGAGGAGGAGTAGACGATGTTTGCAGCACGAACCAGTACAGAATAAGGATGTGTATTGATCCAAAATTATGTAAAAGTCACATGAATTCCTACATAACTGTGCACACTGCGGTCTGATTGCAAAACATCAGATCTGTATCAGCTTTAATACCACATATGAAAGTGGCACATATCGGGATTGAAAAGAACAGATTCCGTGTGGTTTGGGCTGTTCACACTGTCATGACGAAAACAGATCCGAGTCACATGTGGGCAAAAAAAATCTGATTCAGGCCACATTTGCCTGCAACGAAGCCTGTGTGATGGTTTTAAATGGGAAATTGTACCGTTTTTAATTTAATGACGATTAATTTGATTGAATTGTTTATACAACGAAGACTATGCAGTATTATTTCACATTTGATTATTCAATTCATATATACCTGAATACAGTTTGGAAAACAGTAAAATGCAGTTTATTAAATAAGTTCTTTATTGAATTTATCTATGCTTGTAGATTGTTTATTAAATGTTATGCATTCCCCTACAGAATCTCCCCAATCAATCTAAAATTATAAATTCTTTTCAAATAGTTATTCAACTCATCTGGTGAAATTGTATTCATATCGTAATATGTATCGCAGAATTTTTTAAAAATACCTCAAAGTTAGAATGCGATGCACTGCATGGATATACAAATAAACTAAATAGAAAAATCTCTGTGGATTTATATTAATATTACCACACTTCCTCTGATGCTCTCTCGCATCCCTCACTTAGAAAACCCCTAGAATAGCGCAAGTGTAAAAGAATTGGCAAATTTTTAGAATCAATATCGAATCGACCACTTTTTATTAAAACTACAAACTGAAAAAATCTTCTTTTTATTTTTGCCCAGTGCCACAGGGTTCAAGTGTGAATGTGCTTTCAGACCTGAGACAGTGCGTGATTGAAGTGTTCTGCTCCACGTCCACTGACAAATCCAAGAAATCCTCATCTTTGCTGCTTATCTGTGAGAGAGCAAAGTCCAAAGACACACCTCAGATAAAAGCTTAGCCAATCACAGTCAGCAGAGTTATCAGGACACCTTCTGATTGGACTAGAGGGAATTCAGTTATGTTGTGTGAGGTGCCGTTACCGTTTCGCAGGTGAGGCATCGCGTCTCATTGGTCAACGTGCCCTGGAAGATCTCATGAACCCAGGTGGTGGAGGGTGGGGTGCTGTTATTGTTCTGGGAATCGAGTGTGCCGTTGGCCAGCTTGCCATTCTGCTTGTCTTGTTTGCGCTCTTCTTGGAGCAGATCTGCTATAGTGTTCAGCAGGTAGTTGAGGAACTCATGTGCATCTTGCTGCATGTAGTTATCAAACAGTTCTGCAGAGAGAAAGAATAGTGTAAATAATATCGAAAGGAATTGTGTTTTTATGTTTTCAGTGAGGGTTTTTTTTCTGACTACTTAATTTAATCTTTAAAATGTGTATTTCGAATTTCACTTAATTACAATGACAAGTGTAAATGATAAATAGACACAAGTTTTAATACTGATACATGTGTGTGTCCACAAAAATATGGAAGATATTACAACTCTGAAGTTTATAAAAAACTTTTAATAAATTAAGGTTCTGCAGATCCATTTATTAACATTAGTACTAACTAACAAGGAAAATATTCTTTTAAATTATTTATTAAATCAATTAATTAATTCTTATTCAAAATAATTGATAGCAGTTGTTTTCAGAATTTATAAAACTATGTACTTAAAAAATAGTAATAAAATAATAAAAGTTAATAAAGGTTGTAACAAATGAATTGCTTGTTAGTAGTAAATAATGTTTCAATTAATTTCAAATAAGAAATAAACAAAAATTATAATTAAAAAGGCCAAAAAACAAACCAAAAATCACAAAAGAAAATTAAAAAAAAAAAACTACAAATTTAAATATTAAAAAATATATTATTTTGAATTATTATTATTAAAGACTCTTACAGTAACTTAGACATATAAAAAAAATACACAATTGTAAATTGTTACCAGTTTTGAATATGACCGCGCTTGTAATAAATTCAATTTAAAGCTAATGCAGGGCATTCACTTAAATAACTTTAAGAGGTAATATGGTGACATTGTATGAGGTAAACGTACATTAGCACGTGTTAGCATTTGACTTTTTCATAACAAAGTTAATTAGAAAACAAAGTTATACAACTGCATCTTTATAAAACCTACAGTTGAATTCAGAATTATTACCCCCCCCCCCCTTTTTTTTGTTCTTTTTTAAATATTTCCCAAAATGATGTTTAATAGAGCAAGGAATTTTTTCACAGTATGTCTGACAATATTTTTTCTTCTGGAGAAAGTCTTATTTGTTTTAATTCGGCTAGAATAAATGCAGTTTTTATTAAAAAAATAAATAAATTTTAAGGTCAAAATTATTAGCCCCTTTTAGCTACAGTCTATTTTTTTTCGATACAAAACAAACCATCGTTATACAATAACTTGCCTGATTACTCTAACCTGCCTAGTTAACCTAATTAACCTAGTGAAACCTTTGTCACTTTAAGCTGTATAGAAGTGTTGTGAAAAATATCTAGTCAAATATTATTGACTGTCATCATGGCAAAGATAAAATAAATCAGGTATTATTTATTAAAACTATTATGTTTAGAAATCTGTTAAAAAAACATCTCTCCGTTTTGGGAAAAAATGTTGAAAATTGAAAAAAATAAACAGGGCGGCAAATAATTCTGACTTCAACTGTATATGAATAAATAATCAAAATTTTATCACACAGGGCAACACAACTATTTATGTTTTAGTAAATTATTGGTTAATTCACATAAACCTGTACCATCCCATTTGTACAAAAATGTAGAGTTTCTGATCACGGATTCATGAGCAGATCATACCATAACACACAAACAATGTATGAATGAATGACTCAGTAACTAGCATAAAACAGTTAGGAACTGCCATGAGTGTGTTGATATAAACAGGTTATATAAAGGTGATGCAACTATAACTCTTCAGTTTCTCTGACCTATAACTAGTATCTAAATCCATGTTTTTTTTAAATAATTCTATCATAGGGGTTTTTAACCTGTATTAGACAGGACAGTGGAGAGGGAGAGAGGAAAGCATTAGGGAGCAGAGAGAGAGAGATCAGCAAAGTACCCCGAGCCGGAGATCAAACCTGGGTCGCAGCGAGCACCAGTGTTATTAACTTTATTCTCCAATGCGGAAGTGCGCTCGTTTTTCTGATTGTTTTAGAACTTCCATTTCAGTTATGTATTGTGAAAATGACTAGGAACAATAAACGGCAGCAACTGATCAAACTGCTTGCTCTACAAAGAAGTGTGTTGATGACTCTACATAAAAAGTAGAATAATATAATTTAAAAATATCAGTTTGCAACATCACAAGCTTTTTTTAATATTCAAAAACCAATGGAAGTGAATGAGACCCGAAGTGTGAAGCCAGAAAGATTCCAATGGCTGTGCCAAATTAAGTGAACAATAAGGTCAATGTGTCGACGCAGTAACCAAAAAGCTATTGGTGCCAACATCTAAATCTATACTTAAACTGAGAAATAACACTGAACTGAATTGAAATCCAATCCCTTCTATCTCACCATTCTCTTTCCGTAGTCGCGTAATGAACTTCTTCGGTGGTATAACGCCAACTTTCCTCTTCTGGTTGGCTATACTGTGGAACAGGTCAGCCAGGCAGGTGAGCAGATTCTCCTTGCGGCGCGGTTGACTCCTGTATGCGAGGATCTTCTCCCGAAATGGCCGGCAGAAGTACAGAGCCTGGAGCACAGAGTTACAGTAGCAGGTGTTTCCAAACTGTGGATAAAAACACACATGTTGATTCCAGGGCATGATTAATACAGGACGTCTGGAGAAACTGTAGTGTTTGGAAAGGCTTTGCTTACGTTGACCAATCCGAAGTAATGCTCGTTGACTGGGAACTGCTCCGAGCCGATCTCTTTCTCCAAAGCGGAGGCATTGGCGCCCTAAAACAGAACAGGCGAGCAGTGTTGGCCTTTTACAGATGCTTGAAAGTGCAATATCACTCCAAAAAAGATCAATTCTACTCTCTATTCAATGTGTACATTTGCAAGATCTGCAATGTCCAATTGAGATTATAGTTCATACCCGTCAACCCTCCCGTTTTTCCTGAGAATCTCTCGTATTTTACAATTCTATCCCGCTATCATCCCGTAAAGATATTTTCCTGTATTTCTCCCAGATTTTCAATCTTTCTATGAAGGATGGCAATAAATATTAAAGGGCCCATCCTCCCTATACACAAACCATACCGCCGAAACACCAGGTGACATCCTTTGCTCTTAAATGTGAATCAGTTCTGTGCTTTCATTTTATTTAGGCAAGAAACCACTTTGAAATAAATTTAAAATGGCGGGATTCCCTTCCTTCCGTGCCATTGCCCCTCCTATGCAATTCTCAAAACAGTCAGTTCATCTAGCGGTATGCTGACTGTCAGACGCCATCCAAAGTGATAAATAGATGCTGTATCTAGGGATGTACATTATACATACAGATATATTATTTTGCCCTTGAGTCCGAGTCATTTCATTTTGAGTATCTACTGATAAAGAATAGAGAAGAGCGAAAAAGAGATCCAGGATGTTCCTTACTTTTTGTATTTAATTCACCTTACTTTAACACTTCTGTGTCCTTGCCAGCATTTAACCAATAGCGTCTCTGCAACGAAGTGATGTCATACTGCACACATTGCTGTTTCTGTGTGAAGTCAAGAAAGAGGTCTAACTCTATGCCAGTGGTTCTCAAACTTTTAAACCAGCAACCCCCAATGTAAGATCGTCAAGAACTTGCGACCCCGCACTACCAAAGCATATCCAAACAATAAAAATAACTTTAAGATGTTCAAAATATTTTAACTATATTTACTAAACATTACAGGGCTCGAAATGAACCTTTTTGCTTGGTAGTACTGGTGCTCCTAACTTTAAAAATTTAGCCGCACCAGCCAAAATTTAGTGGCTCCCACTAATTATCGCACCGTTACTACAAGTTTTCTAAACGGATTTATTGCATTTGAAATCAACACTAATCAGAACTAACAAGCAAAAATATATATGCATGCGTGAGGAAAATGTGTCTCAATGAAATCCCGTTATCACAAGAAAATACATTTTTATAACATAATTGAGTGACCAAAAGATATCACGGACGGACCGCTCACCGGCCCCTGCACGTACTGTTTGACATGAATTCATTAATGAATCTGTTAATGATAACTGTGCTGCGTTCTCACGGGTGGTGTCTGATATTGCACAGATGCTTTTGACATATACCTTATTATTTGCATACGTCATTTTAATAGCAATACCAGTCTCTTCATGAGCTGCAATATTAGTTTAATCTTAGTCAGTGCAAGCCCTTTTGCGATGGTGTATGTGGTGTTAAATTTTACATATAGCTGACAGCGTCTTACGATTAAAATGAAGGATTAAACAGAACCTCTCGTTCTTAAAATGTGTAAATGTGGCAAACAGTTACCTGAAAATTCCTTCCCACAGACTTTACAGTGAACGCTTTAGTTATTTTCATAAATTACATGTTTTAAATGACAGTGAGACATGCTAAATTTAGTTTATTTTAAAATATACATTGTAACCCAGTACAAAGTAAAATAGTATTTATTAATGGCCTATTGGCAGCGTATAACCGTTAAGCTTAAAAAGTCTAAGCATGTTTGTTTTTTTTTCCGTATATTTTTACCTAACGAAAAATGCAATTATTTGTATTTTGGTTTTCATTTTATTAGAAATTTAATAGCTGTTTAGGCAACACTACTTCTACATAACATTGGCTCTGATTGCGTTTATACCAACGCAATCTCACGGCAATTGGTAACTTTTTGATTTAGTGGCTAATTCGTATGAATTCGTACGATCTATTTTGTACAATTTAGTACGATTTGCTCATCACCCAAAGACGGTTGGGGTTATTGGTGGGGTTAGGTGCCACGCCTCCTTTTTAAAATCTCGTGAGATCAGGCTGGTTTTTAAAGATATCCTACTGATAGACTTTTTGGCTGAAAGACATTACCTATTAATTTCAGTGCTGTATTTTGACATTTCGCAAAAGCTTCAGCAGGTACCGGCCTCACTTTCGTGACTTGATGTTTATGTGTGCTCTACGTATCGATGTCTGGATGGCAGTGAGAGCGAGATGAGATGAGATGAGACCTCAGATTCAATATGTGGCTGCACTTCAGTTTCCTTACACAGTTTCTGCATATTTTGGACTATATGTAAATTGGTTTTTCATTCGATTGAAAGCCGAAATATTGCCAGACAGATGAAGTAACTTTCAATTTTGGAAAAGAGCTGCTTCAGTAATGAAAGACAGTTGGTGGAAACACACACACACACACACACACACACACACACACACACACACACACAGAGAGAGAGACAGGATACACTTATAGGCCTATTCATTGTTGATTTATTTAACATTAAACGCACAGTAATTAAGTGTTAAAAAGAAAGGCGTAACTTCGGAAAAAGTGCTCACTGCGGATTCCGATGTCAGTGGTTTGGCATTTCTAAATCCCTTTTGTTTTAATCAGAAAATAATAAAGCTTATTTTAGTTATTTAGCGTAATATATAGTTATTTAGTTTAATTACTGTAATTTATAAATATATAAATTATTTAGTGCTTTTTGGATTTAGGCACTGGCCGAGTATAAAATTTAATTTTACTTGTAAATACAAAAGATTATGTGATTTAGTTTTTTTTTTTTGATACCACTTTATTGCATGTTGAATGTTACAATTACAAAGATTTTTATTAAACAAGTGCAATACCACAAGATATTTTTGTTGGTGTAAAAATATAAAAAGTATCTTATATTCTTGCCTTATTTATCTTTAATATAAATATAAAATTGTATACATTCATTGCAATGCGTGGTGCACCTAAGAAAAAAAATGCGGTGACCTTTGTTGGTAACCCTTTAATACCGATAGACCTTATTGATGACCGATTAAGCATTGATTTAATAAGTTATGCTTTGCGCTGTGAGATGCGTCCCCGACTTCACACATTACATAATCAAGTGTGTGTAGTTTATGTTACCTTATGGAGTCGTGCACTCTCTTAACTTTGCATATTGGGGACACATAAAACCTTGTTTGTGCTGCTGTTAATCCGCGAGTCAAGTAATCAAAAAATAGGCTACATGACGTTTAATTATGGGTAACAGGATAATAAGACCAAACATTGGTTGTGCAAACTTTACATATTTCCTCTAAAATATTAAAGCGTTTCAAGCTATATTATCTTTTTATAGACTGGCAAAAATATGCTACGCATCACGGCCAGACATTTATAGTTTACATAAAAACGAGCGCTTACCTCATTTCACAGTGATAATGCGGATCATATTGCATATTCGGTTATTTCTTCAGTAGCCTTGTAAATAATGTATTTTCTTTATGGATTGTTTATAAGGACTAAGCTATTAAATACAGTAATTCTGCTTGGGTGGTTTGATAATATATTATATCTTTCAAAACTTTATCTATGATGTTTATGATCTGCCCCTTATCCTTCAATATTACAGATCGATGTATCAGATGATTTGCCATAAGAGAAATATTAACAAAAGGATTTTCTTTATGGAGACGCATCTAAAAACAATCGACAATCAAGAACTCATTTTGTATAAATACAAGTTTAATAGCAATAACTTAAACCGAAACATACCTTTGTACATGAAAAAAACCAGGATCTCTGTAACCTTTAAGACAAGCTCGTCGCATCAGAAATGACTCTCGCTTATGACATCTGCTTCGCGGGCATTTCACGTTTTATGCATCACCTTCGCATTTGTACACATGATTTAAGAGAATGCTTTTTGTCTCCCAAATTCATATAATAAAGAGAACGATAAAATAACGTTATTAACCGGTTAAGTGAACGTTTCTGTTCAGAACAATTAAAGTTTATCTGGTTTTCGTTTTTTTGTGTCTGTTCCTGCAAAATGTCATTCGTTTCCATTTTTCGTTTTCATTCCTTGAACAGGTTCAGAGCCCTGATTAAAATATTCTTAAACATACACGGTAAGAGTATATGTTTATATGGGGACATTAGTTTGGTTGTATTGTACCTTTGTAATTTGTAAAAATAGTCTTAAAAAAAACAACTTGAAAAAGAATCGGGATAAAAATCATGAATTGTGATTTCCTCAGAAAAATAATTTTTCCATATCGCCCACCCCTACAATGAACGCTGTTTTGTGTTATTTTAAATTTGATGATTTAATTTGTGTACCTGAATAGTGTTGTCATAGATATCGCTATATCAATAAATATCGATAGAGAAATATTTCAAATGATACAATTTTGCTTTTGGTCGATACTGGCTTTGCTCTCTCGCACTCTCTTTTCTCACCAGCAGGGAGATGAATAATTAATAATAATAATAATAATATTTTAACACGTGTTTTAATCAGAAAAAAAGATGAGATTGCACTAATTTAGGTTTTTATAATGTATTGCTTTCTGGACTTAAGGACTGCTAACACACCTGGTTATAAGCATTTTATGGTTTAGTTATTTTTTCCCTTTTCACTTCATTTGCATACTTTTAATGTTGCGGAATTTGTTACCCATGGTATCGAAAATCAAATATCGATATTTTTCAAGGTATCGTATCATATTGGAAATTCCAGAATCACGATAACACTATATCTGAATACTGCTAGACTCCCAGAAAACCATACAGCACTGTTTATTCACTTGCATCTTTGCTCTACTGTATTTATCAATACTTGTGATTGGTTTATTATAGAGCTGCATGATAATGGAAAAATCTGACATTGCAATACTTTATTTTTCTGCAATATATATTGTGATATACTGTATCTAAACAACTTCAACAAATGATTGAATAGCACTATTTGAAAAAAATGAGTAACATATTATATTAAACTTCAATTTTCACTATTTAGCAAATCATTAACTATGACTTTTTTTTCTCAATAAACTCCTTTTTTGATCCTTATTAATAGATATTAAGGTAGTTTAGCTATTGGGTTAGGGATGTAGTATAAGATCATGCAGAATATGTGGTTTATAAGTACTAATAAGCAGCCTCAATAACATGAATGCTAACAATCAACTAGTTAATCGTGAGAATTGGTCCCTTAAGTGTTACCAAATGTATTAATTTTGATTGGTTGAGATGGTTCTGTAGGGGAGTGAATCATGCATAACATGTAATAAATTACAAGATAAATACAATAAAGCAAAGATAAAAGTGAAATAGGCAGAGCATACTTTGTGATTATTCTTTATTAAACTTCCTATTGGTAAAATGTCTTGTGCCTGAATACTTAAATCTCTCTCAAGCCCTAAAAAGATGCAAATTATGCAATTTCAATCCATTAAGGATAAACCCTGCAATAACTCCACAAAATCTTGTCTTCTGATTTCTGACTTACATAATCCCACCTCAACATTGCATATCTATGCGATGTGACTATTGCGAATGCATACATTGCAATATCAATGCTGAAACTATATATCTGGCAGCCCTAGTTTATTATATTTTATACTCTCCCTTAAAAAAAACATCACAATCAGTAAAAAATAATAATTCTTTCCAAATAGAGCTAGTCCAGTCATCTGGTGAAATTGTACTCAGCATCGCAATATGTATCACAGAAAATGATGTGTCGGTTTTGTCAATGTCAGTTTTTCCAATATTGTGCAGCCCTGAAAACTAAACCACAAGTTCTACCATACAGTAACTGTTCTTACTGATACAATTAAACTTTAGTATGTGTATATAAGCAACCCTTTCCTTAATTAATTTATAAGTAAATCAATTCACCCATATGTCATCCAAGATTTGCAGATGAAACTAGTCATTGGTGATAATGCAAGTCAACTGCACTTTGAGAGTTAAAGAAACCCAGGCACCATAAAATTAAAACCATGGCTCTTGACAATACATTTAGGTTTTATAAAGTCAAATGTGCACAAAACTGAATCATTTATAACATTATTGCCTTTAAATCACAGCCTGAGTGCATTCATGACAGGCTGGAGCTTAAGTTTCCTGACGTTTAATGATGTATGTGCAGCCCAAACATACATGGTAAGTTTTTATATAGGCTCAGATTGTTGTGAACACATCCTGAACCATCTGGTAAGGCTGTGGAATATTAGTAATAATGTTGCACAGATTGATCATTTTACATCATAAGAGCACGATATATTGGCAGGTGTCACAGGTATTAATCTTGTTTTTTGCCTCTTTATGTTTTTAAGACTCTCAAAGTGGAGTGTCAGAGTGTAGCCGTTGAATTGCACTTCAAGAAACAAAGAGGACAACAGTTTTAGCTGTCCTAGTGAAGGTGAAAGTCACCTTCACCTTGGATGGCCTGAGGGTGGGTAAATTAATAGCAGATTTAAAGTTTTGGGAGAACAATCCCTTTAACTATAATTGTACTAGGGTCAAAGATGGGATTGGAGTGCAGATCAAAGTAAACTTATATTATATATACATAGAAATCATATTAAAACATACAGTCAAGTCTGAATTTATTCATACCACTGAGATAATAATTTCGCGCTTGACCTTGTGTGTCTATTTTCAATGTTTCAGATAACTGCTGTGAAAATAAGATGTCAAAATATGAGTGAAATTGTGTCCCATTTCAATTGTTCATAACAACAAATTTAAGTTAATGACAGAAATACTTATTCTGCATCTTTTTAAAACATAAAATACTATATTTGAGTTTGTTTTAATTAATTAAAAATGACTTTGAGACAAACAGGTAAAACCAATTGGTTTGAAGCATAACCAATCATAATTAATTGGGAAAAATCACACCAAATGATTACCTTCATTTTAAATTTGCCTTACAAGATCTTATAAATTATTGTTACAGTAAATTACATTATATTTATGTAAATAAAAGAATGTTTGATGATAGACATTATCTTTTTTAGAATTAGTTTAAAAACCTGATTAAAACGGACACCTTTACAGACCCATAGCCAGTTCGGTTGGTTCCAAAGACCCACCCTTAACTGACAAAAGTGCAGAATTTGTCCCATACGAGCTCATTTGACTGCTATGCCATTCACACTGCAGGATGTTTAAACAATCTGACATTGCGATGTTTTGTTTGTCTGCGATATATATTCCGATACGAGTACAATTTTGACATATAGATTGAATAGCTCTTTTTGAAAAGAAATCATTAATTTAGATTGATACGGGTGATGTTGTAAGGGTGTATCATGTATTAAAAAATATTAAACAAATTGCAAGCAAAATAATTACAGTGGAGCAATGAAAAAACTCAAATAAACAGTGCTTTATGTTTTTCCGCAGAGTCAAACAGTATTCAAGTGCAGAAACTGCATCGTCTTCTTTGTATTAATTCAGTAAAAGTATTCTTTTTTTAAAGTTACAAATGTACTTTTTTGCCAAAATGCTTAAACTCCCTTGAAATGCCTTTAAACGCATGCAAATGATAAAGTTTCACTCTGTTATTGTTATACTTTGCAATGACTTCACAAATCCCATGTGTTCTTAACTTTTGTGCTGATCAACTATAATCCACACTCAACATTGCATATCCTGCGATGTGACTATTACGGACACACACATTGCTATATCAATGCTGAAACGATATATTGTGCAGCCCTATATGCCATCATAAATAGTGAAAATAAGCCATCAAAAAAGGCTTTGAGACCATGTCGAATCTTCTGTTGGTTGTCACTTCGGTGTGACTTCAGCTAATCAGCTTTGGTCAATGCAAATTATTATTTTTCATGAGTCCAACATCCAGCTGTGCAAGAAACCATACAATCTGACATAAGGGAAGTCATCTTTTACTAAATTGTTTGTAAATAGAAAAAAAAAAAAATTTTACAAGTAACTTTTATTTGGGACCTTTTAATCCTGGACATTGTTCTTGAAACAGAAAATTATCGATAATAAAGACCAAAAATGGCCCATACTAAAATTTGTTTGAATAGGCCATTTAATTTGGCTATTGTAATTCATGAATATTCATATGTACTTTTTTACTAGAAAAACTGTGAAGCTCTATTATTATTATGTTGTATTTTATTTATTTTTATTCCAATAGCCAAATTCTTACTGAGGAAAGTTGAACGTGCTGGCTAGTTTGTTATTTGCCTTATAAATGACAACAGGCAACAGTTTTTAATTTAAAACTTTAACAGATTCCTATTTTTTTCTAACGTTACATAATGTAATGCATTTGTATTTAAAAAAATAAATATTTATTCATATTTATTTATTCTAAACCTTTAGGAAATTTGGTACTTGGTACATTAAAAAGTGTGGTTATGATGACCACCCGACGAGCTAATCCAGCCAAAAATAGTGATTAAAATGTCACTAAAATGCAGGATTTAAATATCATATTTTAGCAGAAAATAAGCAGAATAACTGCAAAAAAGATCCACTTTTTGAGAAAAAACAACCACCCCTTTCACCAGGCTGACTCCGGCTCTGCTTTTAATGCACAAGGGGGTAAATATGTAGCTGTATTACTGTTTTGAAGCTTAAACCCCCATGGTCGTCTTTGACCCAATAACTATGGGGGGAACTATTGTTACCATGACGCTTGATGCACCAAAAAACCCTTTCAGTCATTTTAAAACATCCAATGATTGAAAAATGTAACCCAATTTCCCCCCAAAACATCCAAATGTGACCATAAACACAACCGTAGAATGAAATACACACACCATTTCAGGAGGTAAAATTCCATTAGCACGCATTAGCATTTCTCTACCGTCATTACGACACACATCAAGTCCAAACACAACGACGAAAATGTGAATACCAATCAAAAGGCAGATCAAAGAAATAAGCTATGAAGGCACACACTAGACACGGAGATGCAGAGAGGGGATGGGACCATCAAATCACGATGTGACCGCACTGGCAACAGCTTAGCACTAAAGCACAGGTACACTGACTGTCTGAATGCCTTTTACATCATCAGGATGATGCTCACGTTTACCATGCACAACACAATATTAACTTACTCTCAGCGCATTATTACACAGAAATAAACGCCAGAGATCATTTAGATGTCACTGTCTCGCGCTTATTAAGCACATCTCGCGATCATAACCCGTGCTGCTGAATGACACTTCAGCTTCAGCAGCTAGCAGCAGATCTGTTTGCTGCCTTCAGCAAATCCTATAAGGACGGGCGAATTTAAAAGCCTGGCGTCGGGTTATACAGACCACACGGTTGTGTCGTATATCTAGCCAATAACAGTAATTATTTAGGCCCAAGTCAAAAATCATAGCAGGCACACAGACGGATAAAGACAGCTCGCAACTGCAGCAGAGGAAAACTGGCAACCCAAGGAGTCCGATTCCCGCGACTGAAGCCGCACGCGAACGATTTCAATATCACGCGCGTGCTAGCGTCCGATTAGCCGTGTTCTGAGGGATATTTACTCACCATGGTACAAAAAGAGGCAAATTTGGAAACTGTCATTAGGATTTCCATTCGCCCAGCGCCATCTTCCACCCAATCACCGCGCGGAGGCGAAAAGGAGTCCCCGTGAGGACAGACTGCGTTCCTGCCAGAGGGAGAACCGCGGGGTCTTAGTGCCCAACCCATGGTTATATATATTCAGATTATTATGAAAATAGAGAAGTCATTATTGTCGTCACACAGAAAAAACATATGACATGAAAGATAATTAAATGTAACATTAAAAATATAAAATTAAATATGAATACATGCCAACTATTGTACTATACAAAATACTAATTCAAGATATTAAAAACATCAAGACTACACTGAATTTCAATTTTAAAGAAAACTGGTGGAATAAATGTAATATCATTCATCAGGATTTAATTGAATTGATTACAGCTTAGTAAACTAACTACAAATTTTCACAAAAATTTGTTAACTTTTTTTTCACAAAGGATTGTCACAAAAAAATGAAAAAAATTAACAATCAAACATTTTTCAAAATGCAAAAAAAAAAAAAAATAAATAAAATGCAAAAAAAAAAAAAAAAAAAAAAAAAAAAAAAAATATATATATATATATATATATATATATATATATATATATATATATATATATATATATATATATATATATATATATATCGAAAGGATCTGGGCTTTTGAGCAATTTTAAAAACTAATTTATGTAAGATTTTAATTTATTAAAGGTAAGAGTTTTCATTATTTATTTTTTACTTCTGTAAAGCTTCTTATTAAATCAACGCTTGGAAACCGGATTACACAATTAAATATATCTATATAAATATATAGGCTAATTAATGATTAGATTACATTTTTAATAGTTTTCATGAAATTCAAAAAGACTATGTCTGCATTTAATTGAGTGCTTGTATTATTTTTTTAAATATAACTATGTTAACCTATTATTGAATAAATCTACATTTTAAAACGCTCACAGACTGCTGATATAATTAAGAATTATTTTATTGCATTTTTAATAAATTAAACGTTCAACAGTTCATTTACTGAATTCATATCGAGATTTAATTTCATTTATTCCTTGTTTTTTAAAATAAATAAAATAAATATTAATGAACATTTCCGAAGCGTCTTATTCAGCATTACAGTACATTAAATCTACACAGCTCATCGTTATGATTACAGATTTTCACCATTAGTCTCAGAGGTACGTTCAAAAGAAACCTGTACTGCTTTTAAGAAAAATAATTAAATAAATAAATAAGCGTGTTCATAATTTTAATTTACATTAAATTAACTTTTTTTATTTAAAACAGCTAAATAAAATTAGTTTTAATTATAATATACAATCCAAATCCTCTCCCAGACAGGTTTAAAAGAAATGCAAATAGTCAAACAACTATCAGCAAAAAAAAAACTGTTTATGTATAGCGATGACATCACTGCACTGCCCTGACAATTGTACTCAGGCAAATAAGTAGACCTCCTATTCGCGGATTGAAGGAAGAGCCGCAGGACCCCTTCATTCTCTTTCCGCCGTACCCGCCATCTTGCGAGCAACCGGGGGTAAGATGTGCTCCAGGTTTTATGCGATAAATCGTTAAATACATGACTCTTGTCGTGTAAGACTGCTCACAAAGCGCCCATAAAATACACCACCTAGCATGGCATCGAATAAAGTTGTCAAATGCGTTGCTGGAGGAGGCAAATGGCGAAATAATGAGCCAAGCTTGAGCGTGTCTGCTCCATGCGGGCCATGTGTGTACAGACAGCAGAGACGTGGATGGAAAAAAAGTTTTCGTAAAAATATACCTGGGTTATATGTAATACGGATACAGAAAAGCTGTTCTGTGACTTAAAATTGGTTCTTAAATAAATACTGTCGTAAATGAACTAACGTTAAAGTTGACCATTTCTGAGACGCGTTCACGTCAACGAATTGTCTGTATTTAATAAATTTAAGTGTCGTTTTATATATAGCCGTTAAGTAATTAATGTACATTATGATATGCTATGTTGCTGCACATATTTTTTAACAGTTTGTAATGAGCAAAGGATGTAAACCTGTTGTCATGTTTAACAGTCTAGTATTGTGGTTTGATTTTAAAGTGTAGTTTAACTTAATAGTTTCAGATATTGTTTGTGCTTTCATTTTATTTTTCTAACTGTTTTGTTCCTTTTATCCAGTAATCAGGCATCATGACTAACACCAGAGGCAAGAGGAGGGGGACCAGGTATATGTTTGCCAGGCCCTTCCGCAAGCATGGTGAGTTAGCTAAATTTATTTTATTTGTTCATAATACACTGTGTAATGTAACATTTTTACACCTGACAACTATTTTCTTCCTACAACAGGCCCAATCCCTCTGTCCACTTACATGCGCATCTACAAGAAGGGTGACATTGTAGATATCAAGGTAAAGTTTTAAGGGTTTCAATATATGAGGCGTTTAGATGAGATTCTCTGAGTGTATTTAACATGCAAACACACACGTTATGTTTTTTTCCCCTCATTAAACTGGTCATATAAGTTGTATACTTCATTTACGATTTATTTTAAAATCCAGGGCACAGGAACCATCCAGAAAGGAATGCCTCATAAATGCTACCATGGGAAAACAGGACGTGTTTATAATGTTACGCAGCATGCTGTAGGCATCATCGTCAACAAGCAGGTCAAGTAAGTACTGCCCCGAACATGATTGGTGTTAATGTAGCTGAAGGTTTTTTATCAGTGAGACAAGCTAAAGAAATGATAAATCGTTTAGTCCCAAATCCACTTGATTGGCTTTTATTTTAAAGTTAAATTAATGTTTGAATACAAACTGCAGTGCTTTGTTCCAGAATTGAACTGTTTTTGCACAAGCTGAGCCAGCAGTTCAATATCTATTGGATAATTGCAGTTTTTTGGTTTGTTTAAATTAAACTATGATCCAGGTGCACCCAAACATGGATCTGGATGGCCGATGTCCTGCATCTTTTTTCCAACCTCAATTTAACACTCCTGAATCAGCTAATCAAGCTCTTTCTTGGTATACTAGAAATGTCCAGACAGGTTTGTTGAAGGAAGCTATGCAGGACACCGGCCCTCTAGGAGTTTGCGTGGCCCTGATATAATTTAACAAATTATTTGATTGAATAAATCACTTATAAGTTAAGGAATTTTCCATCACCTCTCGCTTTTTAGGCTGCTTTCCTTTCCACTTTTAGCCTCTGGTTGCAATTGAAATTACAATCTTTTGAGTAGGTACTTCTAGTAATTTTCACACTTAAAAGAACATCATATTTGGTATAACAGTGCATAGTATGATTTGTAATCGGGGCATAATGCAGTTGTCCTGCATCAATGTACAGTCTTCCTGATAGTAGTTTTTCACCTATGCAAATGTTAGATTTGGGATGTAAACTTCAGAGACTTCTTATACCACAATGCATCATAATTATGACATTATTGCAGATTCATTTCTCTGCACTCCCAACCATCTTTACTATGAACATTAAACCAATTTAAGTGTAACTACAGATAATAAAAGGATGCATTACATAAGAAAAAATGTAAGATTCTCCTTGGGAATAATCAAGTGCTTAAGATTTTCTATTATTCCACCAGAACTGGGCACTTTTGCAAGATGAACAATAACATGCATCCTTCAATGTGAAAGAGGAACATTAGCAAAGACACATTGCATTTTAGACTGTTTGAAAACTGCATTTACATCTAAAACATGCCAATTTTACATTGTTTTTCACATAGTTTTCCAAAATTTGGTCATCCACACAAACTTTACTCATTACTCTTATTTACACACTTATTTACCCTTTACTCTTTACCCATTTACTGTTATTTACACACTTAAGTTGTAAAAACAAGTGAGCGTAAAGACTGGAAGATGTGCCAGAACAACAGCTGTCTGTCTTTTCTCCTATCGAAGAAAAGCAATGTGGAGCATGTGCAGACTGACATTTTAATCTTAAACATCGGTGTCAAAATATAGAACATCCAAAACATCTGCATGGTCTTTCACCTTATTAGCGGAGTTGGTCACATGACTAAATGTTGTTTAAAAAACAGTTTTCAGTGAGATGAAGAAAATTGTTTTTGTTTTAAATGCTATTCGTGTAGACCGAATCCCAAGAAGTAGGAAAGTATGCATTTTAAAATGAAAAGGTATTAATGTGGTAACAATTTTAGTATGATTTATTTAATCATTACAGACCTCAACCAGCCGAAGTACCTGCACTAAGACACACTCATCTAAATATTGATTAATTATTATGAGAATATTATCGAGATGGAATTGTTGCCAATCTCACACACCCAGATTTCCAACAATATTGCTGCTGAGTTCTTTCATTTAGATTCAATTTACAGATTAAAAGTTTTGGAAATGAATCTAGTCAAGTTTTCATGTCCGAAGTGTTTTTGCTGTCTATTAGACTGAATATTTTTAATATGCAACACCCCAGATTCACTTTGCCATAAGGGCCATCTAAGTGTCCTGTGTGGTCATTCATATGGGGGAGAGCAATCATCCTTATGCACCCTGGAGAGGCACATTAATGCCTTTACCGGATTGTCAATATGGAAACATGCCTCTCATTGATGATGCTTGTAAATGTTCAACGGTTCTTGTTTGTGACCGGTTGTTTTCGCTCTTAGGGGCAAGATCCTGGCCAAGAGAATTAATGTGCGTGTTGAGCATATTAAGCACTCAAAGAGCAGAGACAGTTTCCTGCAGCGCGTCAAGGAGAACGAGAAGAAGAAAGTGGAGGCCAAGAAGCAGGGCACCTGGGTTGAGCTGAAACGCCAGGTATGACCTCAGCTAATGTTGCAATATTTAGACTCTCAAATGTATTTTTTGCATGTAAACCTTACACGTTAAGAGTGTAATGGTCAATAGAAGTTGTTAATATGCTATTCAAATTACATTTATTGTATGTAATGACAAGAGGAACCACTTTAACTGCTCTGGCTGATGTTCGTTCATTGTTTTGATGGGTTTTATCTTGTTTTTCAGCCTGCTGCTCCACGGCCAGCACACTTCGTCAGCACTAAGAACAACAAGCCTCAGCTCCTGGAGCCCATCCCATACGAGTTCATGGCATAAATCTGCTGACCAAAATAAACTTCTTTGTACCACAGACCTTGTTGTTTGGGACTCTATTCTTAATCATTTCTTTGTGTTTGTTTACACAACAGCGTCTTAAAACTGAAAAGGTTTGCTTTTAGACCGCTTCGTCAATGGTTGGTTTACCCTAATCCATAAAAATAGCAAATTATGTAATTTACACCATCTTTTCAAAAACAAGAACTTTGAAAGTTTGCAGTCCTCTATAATAATATATTTAAGCATGAACCTGAAGAGTTGGAGTGACATTGCCTACGCAAACTGACAATGTGGTGTAAAAGTAGTTTGAAATGTAAAAATATTTTTGTTAATTCCATTTTAGTATTTTATGTGCCCATATTTGTTCTTTTTGAATCATTTTAAGCTGAGTAAAACCAATCTTTCTACTTATGCCAAACTCAAAATACTGAGAAGCTGAATATAAAGTAATTTTTTTAATTGAGCAAATTATTAACTGCATAATTCATGTGGTCTTGGATTTTCATTGTGGGCAGTAGGACCTTGGCACACAATATTTTGGACTAAATTGTATTTAAAAAAATAAATGTAAAGATCACTTGATTATCCATTGCAAATCTGACTGAAAAATGTGTACTTGCATTACACTTAAATCTATACTGAATGTATACTTTATCTTTATGGTGCATTTTTCCACATAAAGACGTCTATTTACATTCCACAGTAGGTTTCAAAGATAAGTTTATATACTTTTATAGATAGCACATTTAAGCAGTAATATCAATTGCAATGTTTGGTCCAAAGAGGCCAGCTTTCATCTTTTCAAGCTTAAATGCGATTCTAAGAAGTCATGGATTACAGCAAGCTCCAGCGTTTCTCAGAAAATACTTATTTTTAGATATCTTGGTAAAGTGTAAAAGTATAGCACAGGAAGATTTTGTTACTGCAAATTTACACATTCTGTTACAAACAACTTGACTGAGGACAAGTTACATTATTATTTTCATTGCTCCAGTTTGCCAAAGGTGTAATGATCATAATTTTAAGAGCCTGAAAGGTATACTAAAAAGTTCCAAAAGAACAAAGTAAACTTTCTCTAAACTGACGTTCAAGTTAAAAAAAAAAAGTAAGAAAGTAACAATTTGCACGCAAATCAAAAACCGAAACGCTTGATTTCAGATGCGATTGATTAATGTGTTGTAGTTGATGTGAGCTGTCGCTAGAAGGCAGTACTAACCGTCACTGCCACCACTTGAGTTGACTTTTTTTTCTGCTGTAAAGACTGATAATAGCTAATTCATACTCAGTCTAGTTCTAAGATTCATGATTGATACTGATAACCTTTGCAGCGCAGATCATAAACATTGTGTGTTGTGAGCATCAAAATCCTAAAGGCAGATAATTAGCATTATGGTAGGCCTTTTTTGTATTATTGGTAAACAGATAAATGTTTTATATTAAATATCAGACAAATATCAGCCTTACTGACACTGGTGAATAGTTATTACTGAGCAGAATTGTTGATTATTATGGCAGGAAACCTTGTTTTGATGATGCATTTTAATGCATGTAAAGTTAAATAATAAAAAAGCTTTATAAGTACTAAGATGAATGATGTATTTTCAGTAGATATTACAATGAATTGATAAAGCATTGAAGACAATTTCTTTATTCATCACTGACTGGTATAAAGGCACCCAAATTGGTTATTTTCACTATTAACTATGTTTAAATGGTCAAATAAAAAGTTTAAGTTATGACTCAAACCACAAACATCCAGTATTTGAACTTTTATAGTATTATTTGTATAATCAACAGAGAGTTTGTGCTTATAAATAAATATATTTTATGAAGTAAAAATGATGTTCTGTGAAGATATTTAGTAACGTACGTTAACTTGGACAAATTTTAAACGTGATTTTTCTTAGAATTTCGTTTTTTTTTTTACCTACAGATTTTCAAACACAACAGATTATAGAAATTCAAAGTAGTAGCATCTTGGCCAAATATTGTCTAATCATTACAAATTAGTTTTTCTAAATTTCCAAAAATTGACACTAGTGATGTGGTCAAGAGTCACAAATTAACAATCTCTCCTAATTCTGTTTTAAACACTCAAATATTGAGTCAAATCACAAATATCTGAACTTGCTGATTTGTCTGCTTTGTGGAGTGTGTACACTTGTAAATCTACTGTGTTCTTTGTGTGATTTGGTGTGTAAGCAAAGACCACCTCTCTTTCTCTCTCTCTCTCTCTCTCTCTCTCTCTCTCTCTCTCTCTCTCTCTCTCTCTCTCTCTCTCTCTCTCTCTCTCTCTCTCAAAGTGGCTGAATGCCTGACTGCATATCTGACAAATATGTTATCTCATCCCACCTCAGTACTTCACCCAATATTTACTCCAATTAGGGTGAGTTAGTGAGATACACAGCAGATGTGCAACAGCCTTAATTCCATGATGGTCTAATATGAACATAGTTGTTTGCTGGAGTGTAAAAAGTACTCAAAAAAAGTACTTTTTGATATAAGGTATCAAAATGCACTGGCAAAGGTCAAAAACAAATCAAGTGCAAAATTAGAAGACAAAAATATAGTCCTTGAAAGGAAAGTTTCAAAAAATACAGCAAGAAGTCAGAATTATTAGCCCTCCTGAATTATTAACCCACTTGTAGATGTTTTCCTTAATTTCTGTTTAACGATAAGAAGATTTTAGAAGATTTCTAGTTTTAATAATAATAAAAATTCCTTATATTTATATAGCGCATTTCTGAACACTCAAAGTGCTTTACACATTTTTGGGGGGAATATCCTCATCCACCACCAGCGTGCAGCATCCACCATGACGCTATGGCAGCCATATTGCACCAGATCTCACACCACACACCAGCTGATTGGTGGAGAGGAATCAGTGTGATGAAGCCCAATATGATATGGGGATGGTTAGGAGGCCAGGGTTAAACCCCCACTCTTTTTTGAAGGGCATCCTGGGATTTTTAATGACAACAGAGAGTCATGCTGCCTCCCAATCCTCATACTATGAAAAGAGCATAGATTATATTTATAAGAGCATAGAAAATATTTAAATCGCATTATCTGTGTTATGTTTCATCTGCAACAGCAATACTGAAATTATATAAAGATGCGTTTGGATGTCAAAACGTCTGAATGCATAATTACCCAAAGACCTGAGGAGATTTCTCTGCATGAATGGACTCGTGAATGGTAGATAAACCTGCTGCTGCTTCTCCAATAAGGTAACACAGAAATACAACAGAAATGTGGATGGTGTGTGGATGATTGACAGGGGGCATAATTAAGCAACACAACAATCTGTTAAAGAGGAAGTAGTATGTCCTAAAGCTTGCTTACTCTTCTGTTGCACACTCGAAAGTATAAATTTTTCTTTCACAAAAAAAGCACATACTTTTAGGGTGTAGTATAAGTATGCAAATTGGGACGCAGCATCAGTACCTCGGTTTAACGTCTCATCCGAAAGACATTATAGAGACAGTATAGAGCCGCCATCAATATACTGGGGCGTTAGGACCGCATTGAATAGGACTCGCACAGAATGAGATAGATATGAGAAGATAGAGCGCCCCCTTCTGGTCTCACTAACAACACTTTGCATGTTCTCCCTGTGTTTGCGTGGGTTTCCTCCGGGTGCTCCGGTTTCCCCCACAGTCCAAAGACATGTGGTATAGGTGAATTGGGTAAGCTAAAATTGTCTGTAGTGTATGAGTGTGAATGAGTGTGTATAGGGGTTTCCCAGTGATGGGCTGCAGCTGGAAGGGCATCCTCTGGATAAAACATGTGCTGGATAAGCTGGCGGTTCATCTGCTGTGGTGACCCCTGATTAATAAAGGGACTAAGCCGAAAAGAAAATGAATGAATGAATGAATATATTTATTTTTGAAGAGTCGATATATCATTAAACTACCATTTATCCACTCCTAAGATCACCAAGCATGATTTTCAACAACTTTCAGATGGAATTAAATACAATTTATAAATCTAACTAGTACCGTTTTTGAAGTAAAAGTAAATGTTTCTTCTTCAGAAATGTACTACTAACCAACTATTTGTTTGACGTGCACAATTTCATTTTATGATATGTATATGCTGCACAGCTTGATTTAGATTTAGCTGCTAGTATGGGGTAGAATCTGACCTTATTTCTGTTTTTAGGCTCTGTCTATTCATTCTGTGCTCAGAGGACACGCAGGTCTGGGAATTGGCCTCAGTATTAGGATGGCAGGCTGAGAGGTCATAGCGTGACTGTGAGAATGTGCGAGGACGGCTAGATAACCTCATTGTATGTCTATCTGCTGGCCCTGTTCGCTCTGCTATCGTGCCGCTGTTAGATAGTCGTGAGGATTGGGATGAAGGTGATGAGGTCTCGCAGAGGTCATAATCAATAGTATCAATCAACAAGTGACATCTTGGCCTGGTATTGATCACGAAGATGGTGGAGGAATTTCTCTTTTAATGAATTACCATGGACGGGCCAATAAGACCAGATCTTTGCATCTTTAAGATTATAGGTGTCTATTTGTTCCCATTAAGTTGTTGATAGTTAAAACGCGATGATCACATGAACTTAATTCATTCATGTTCTCCCAATGCAAATCGATTAAGCTGTAACAAATATAAGTGGATTGAACATAAAACAATTAAGCTGTCTCAAAAATATCATGTAGTTTTAGCTTAGTTGTTTACAGCCATATCACCCAAGACCGGTTACTCACTGAAGCTAAACATGGCTGAGACTGGTCAGTACCTGGATGGGTGACCACATGGGAAAACCAGGTTGCTGTTGCCAGTGGTGTTAGTGAGGCCATTAGGCTCAATCTGTGGTCTGTGTGAGTCCTAATACCCCAGTATAGTGTAGGGGACACTAAACTGTCAGTAAGTGGCATCTTTTGCATGAGACGTTAAACTGAGGTCCTGACTCTCTGTGGTCATTAAAAATTCCCATTGCACTTCTTGTAAAGAGTAGGGGGTTTACCCTGGCCAAATTCCCTCCATTGGCCCTTACCCATCATGCCCTTTCCAATCTTCCCCATCCTCCGAATTGGCTGTGTGGTAAGAGCACTGGCACCGTTGTCCTGTGGCTGCCGTCACATCATCTAAGTGGATGCTGCCCCCCCCCCCCCCCATGATTGTGTACCCCCCCCCACGATAAATACGCTATATAAAGGCACACATTACATTACAGCTCATTTTAAATAAGTAGTTTGAACAAGCTGCACTTTTTTGCGTGAACATTTGATGTGTTATTTAAAGTATCAGACAAGTCAGGAGTTTTTAAATTTGGAGTAATTTTATGCAGTTAATGAAATAATAGTATTATGTCTGGTTTTTAAATGGGCAAGTCTGATTTGTTCTACTGAATTGTTTTACACTAAAATATTCTTTCTCTTATTTGTATAACATTCAGTTAGTTTGGTGAGTCCTCTCTCACATTGATTGGATAGTGAGATTCTACTAAAATGGTGTGTTTGTACATTCCCCGCTTTCACATGTAATACTGCAGCATCAGATTAATCAAGAAGTTCTCCCAAAAGTAATGCTGGATCGTCAGATTCATTTCAGTGATTCATTTTGTTTGTTGCCCTCTCTCTTGTAAATAATCCTGGATCATCAGATTCCTTATAGTGAATTCGTTTTAATTTGATGGTCCTCACTTTCATATGTAATGCTGGATCTTCTGTTTCATTCTACTGAATCAATTTGTTTAGATATTCCTGTCTCGCATATGTAACACTGGATCATTAGATTCATTATGATGAATTATTTTGTTCATATGGTACTTTCTCTCACAAATAATGCTAGATCAATCATCAGATTCATTCTAGTGAGTCAGTTAGTTCATGTGGTTCTCTGAAATGTAAAACTATCTTATCAGATTCATTCTAGTTAATTGGTTTGTTTAGATTGTCCTCTCCGTCATTTATAACATTGTATCATCAGATTCATTCTAATCAATTGTTTTGTTCATATGTTCTTCTCTCTAACAAGTAAATTGAAACTGTGTCCAGTTTTCAGAGTTTAAGTTCAGTTTAAATTTCACTGCTAAAAGTCCAAACACTGAAGAGCAAATCCATCGATGCACAGCTCCACAAGTCCCAAACCAAGCAAGCCAGTGGCTATAGTGGCCAGGAACAAACTTCACCGATTGACTAAGTGAAGGAAAAAAAAAACCTCAAGAGAAACCAGGCTCAGTTAGACACGACCACTTCTCATCTGACCAAACTTCTTGTGCAGAGCTAGGCGCCGGAGGCTGGAGAACGCTGGACGTTCATCGTGGAGAAGCTGCAGGTGTGAATAGGTCACCAGTGGGGGATCAGGCTGGCCCATGAGATCAATGTAGAGACTCATCTGTCACTGTGGTCTTTCACGAATCAGTCTCATGCTCTCCACCCCTCCATGACTGCCACAGTATCTGCTCAGGATACGACCGGGTCCAGGATTATGGATACCTCTAGAAGTCCTCTATGGTTGGCATCATCTCTTCACAGGTCTTGGATCACATCAATGGTGCTGCACAATCTCTAGAGGCCTCAGGATGAGTAACCCCAGGTGAAAATAAAGAACAAAGAAAACTATCAAAATTTGTAACGCACGATCATCAGACCAATGCTGTAAAATCAAATGGTTCATATGGTCCTAATTTACATATGAAATGCTAGATCACAATCAAATCAGGACAATCATTGGACAGTTAAATTCAGTTAGACTGTCTTCTTGCATCTGCAACATTTGCACAGTCTAACTGATATAAGTGAATCAGTTTTAACAGTTAATAAACAGCAATTCACCAGTGCGAGTCTCTACAATACATAGTCGTGCTAACATAAGGCTCAGATAAAACTATAAATTGTGTAATTGGACTATACTTTTTTTTTACATTAATTCAATTTCCCTATCTATCTTTATGTAGCCTGTCGTGTATATCGAGTAGCTTCCGCAACATTCAAGTCATCTGACTCACAGATTGAATTAACCAAAGCAAATAGAGGAGAGGTAAAGAGGAAAAAGGGATAGAGCAGACTGTGCCGAGGCAAGTCCTGAGGTCCTTAATCATACCTGTTTGACACTCAGAGATTTAGGCCATCAAGCAGCACAGCAGCCGTATCGACTATCCGTGTTACACATTAACTTTCCTCTCTCAACCCGGGGGAGACGAGCAAACACGGCATTCAGAGATAGTACAACCAGACATCATGTTGTCTTCTCTCACCACAGTCTCAGACTCTTTCTGAAAGCTCCCTGAATGTTGTGAAAGAACAGAGACTGGCTAAAATGGAGACTGAAGGCATGACTCTCCAATCGTCGTGAACTCTGCATCTTGGCTGTGAGCTGGTGTTTGTCTTTTTTTACTTGCTGCTGCTTATCAGGACAGATCATGGCCATTGAGATACAGAGAGGCAGCTTTATTGATCAGTACCAAACACGGGAGGGTTGACCGGATGATGTGAGGACAGGAATGTCCGCTATAAGTCTGGATGAGATTGCTAGAATTTCTAATTATTCGTTTCACATTTGATTGCTTACTTCTGAATTGTTGAAAAACAGAAGCCATTGACTTTCATTGTAGTCCAGTAGTATTTTGGATTTATTATGGCTGTCAGCATGTTTCCATCAAAAGATGCAAATTAAACTTATATGCAAAACTGGACTATTGTATAAAACATTTGTGAATAAAGCACTGTTTCCATCCAATGAGCCAAAGAGAACAAAATCGCCACTTCCTGATGAACTGCCACCATATATAAAATAATAATACATTTGATGTGATATGAGAGGCCACTTAGGGCCTTTTTTCTTATTTAATAAATTACCTACGCCTAAAAAGATAAAAACAAAACACAATGAACACAGTCGTAACTGTTTTTGGAGGCTCAAGACAGTTCTGGGAGGTAATAACAAACCGCTTTGATGACAGATTTCGACTAATGGATTTTAGAATGATCAAAACTACATTTCTGATGAGGTTCAACGTCTTAAAGGGCACCTATTTTACCCCTTTTTCAACATTTAAGATAAGTCTTTTGTGTCTCCAGAATGTGTCTGTAAAGTTTCAGCTCAAAACACCCATCAGATTATTTAGCTTTCAGAATATTGTATTTTCTGCTCTGAACACTGTAGCTGTTTTTGTTGCCTGTGCCTTTAATGCTAGTTCTCCCCACCCACCATCCCCACGTGCCTGTCAGAATGTGCCTCAATCTCTGGCTGCATGCGTCAGATAAACAGCACAGTGACAGACACAAAGGAAGCAGATCTCACGTCACGTTTGTGAGAAATACTACAGTAAGAACTTTACCAATGATTATTGGATGTATTTTTTGTGGAGTTAATAAGTCGATGAGAATGATGAGTCACACACAATGTCATTACAAAGTTCACGCACACACACAGCGTGCGCGCTTAACTTTGCACTGTTTTTGCATGCAAATGTGACAGGATACGTGTTGATATACACTGTATGGATATCCGTTATGTTAATGTACAATATAAACCTGATTTAACATCTACAAACCGAGACTGAAGCGTCTTCTTTTATAATTGTACAGACACGTAGCTGTGGTGATAAGTAAAGACTGCACTTTTGTTTTAACTGTTTAAACTTGTAAAACTCATTCTTGATCACATTTGATGATGGTTGATGATCGCAGAGAGCTGAACAGATCTTTTAATCCAGCTTGCATGGTATTTAAGCTAACTTAACACTTTTAACAAATTTATGTGGATTGAACATAAAAAATTAAGTTGTCCCAATGAAATCTCAAAAATTGTGTTGATTCAGCTTATTTTAAATAAGTAGTTTCAACCAGCAAAAGTGTACAAAAAAATATAATCTTGATGACGTTCATCGTAAATTATATTTTTATTTAAAAATGTTTGTTGTAAGATTCCTTAGAATCAATCTAAATCTGTTAAAATCGAATCAGTTAAAAAAGATATGAATATGGTTTCAATTAAAAAAAGCCAGATCTAATTAGTTAAATTATATGAGATTGGTTTACTCAATATTTGGAGGCAAAATTGATGCAGCGTCATACTCCACACAATACACGAATTAACATAGAATTTAAAACACATTGGATTTACTTATATTATTATATAAATCTTGTTCTCATGTGTTTCATTTATGTTTATCTAACAAATATCAGTCACAAAGTTTATTAGTTAAACTATGTTAAAAGTATGTTATCCAAATAGAAATTTTAGATGCAATCAGAATACATCTTATATATAATCTTATTTCTTTAGGTCTAAATATTTTCTGATTGTACTAGAGTTTATTCGATAAATGGGTTTCCATTTGCATTTCCGTTATTTATGCACATTTTTTTATTATTAGTTAGTTTTTTATAATTTTTTTAAGCAGTCTTCCAAAATGTGCATAAAAATAGGTGTATGGAAACCGATGGCTACCGATTTCCAACATTGTATAAAATATCTGATTTTGTGTTGTGTATAGAAAAAAGTAAATTGTTGAACTGTCCCTTTAAATGCGAGGACCCTGTGAAAAATGCAAAAGTTCTGGATCAGGTAATTCCAAGCAAAGAAAAAACAAAACCTGCTTTACCTCCAGGCAAAGTGCAGCAAGCAGGAAATGAGAAATAGTTTACAGTATGCAAGTTTTGAAATAAAGCATGATCACCTTAGGACACATATGAGCAATCATGACTGTAGTAAATCATACATATCAGCAGGCTGATAAACTACAATTAGGGCAGTAATTTCCATGTGTGTGTGTGTGATGGATGGAGCCAGGCGGTCTTTTAAACACCCTAGACAGACACATTCATACACAGACTTGAATGGAGCCACTTGACAGTTTAATATCCACATTAATCTCTGTCAGACAATTCCAAAGACCTTCAGTCTCGATCACAAGTCTGTAAAGGTGAACACTTGCTTAGTGTTTATCAGGTGTTGTACCACGTGTCAATCACCATGGAAAATAAACACAACTGATATGATGGTTTGTTTATTTTAAACAATCAGATGGGATATTTAGACCCAGTATTTATTTATTCATTATTAGTTTACTTGTCTTCTATTCCTATGCCATGGTTATTTTCTATATCAAAAATTATGTATTTAAAAGTTTAAATATATATTATGAATATAATATTATGGAGATTAATAACATTTCTAAAAAAAGAGTCTATTTACAGTTGAAGTCTGAATTATTAGCCCCCCTGTTTATTTTTCCCGTCAATTTCTGTGTAACGGAGAGAAGATTTTTTTTAACACATTTCTAAACATAATAGTTTTAAAAACTCATTTCTTATAACTGATTTATTTTATCCTTGACAGTAAATAATATTTTACTAGATATTTACTAGAGGGGCAAATAATTCTGACTTCAACTGTGAGTGGGTATTAACAAATTGATTAATTGTTAAATTAATTAACTGCAGCATAAAACATTTAGTAGTCTTTTAAGTTGCCTAATTATGTGTCATAAATTCGGAATTTTAAATAAATTACATTTATTTCAGTGTGTTTAATATTGGAAATGCTCAGTAGTTGTGTTTTTTAATTTGTAATTTTACAAGTTGATATATTAAATATAATTCTCATCAATGTATATTTTAATCAAGTGGGCTAGAGTAAACAAATAATGTTGTGGCATAGTGCAAAACATTGAAATACACTTGTGGATTCTTGATCAGATAAATCCCAAACTACAATCAAGAGTTCCCACTTAGATATGCTTAGCATTTATAGTAGGTTTGGCATGCTGTCCTGGGAGAGAACCCTGAGCTCGGAGATATTTGAGCCCAAGGCTCCCGCCCGGTCAAATAAGCATATCTGGAGAATCGAGATCGGGTAGGTCTCGAGAGCTCCCCCTTGGAAAAGGGAGGAAAGGGAGGAGATGGGGAGGAAGGGGGGATTCTTCCAAAACGAAGATAGAGCAGTAGGGAGAAAACGATCCATTTATTGTAAACTAGAATCACTCTGATTGGATTATTACTGATTACATATGAGCAGCCAGTCGTGCTCAATCATATTACATACTCCTCTCGAAATTAGTTTATGAAACTTCACTTCGAAAAGTAGAATAAATTATCGGATTTAAACCTGAAGTGCAAAAGCAGATTTTGTTTAGTTATCTTTTTTATTTAAATAGTTTTATCAGATACATGTCAAAGATCATACATCTGAATACACTCACAAATATAAGCACAAAGTCTGTATAATCACCTGCTTTACTTCCGAGATTAGATGAGATCGGGCATACCCAGGGTGGTATAGCCGTAAGCGTAACTTCTTAATTCATTCATTTTTCTTTTCGGCTAAGTCCCTTTATTAATCTGGGGTCGCCACAGCAGAATGAACCGCCAACTTATCCAGCATATGTTTTAGGCAGTGGCAGCCCTTCCAGCTGCAACCCATCACTGGGAAACATCCATACACACTCATTCACACACATACACTACGGTCAATTTAGCTTACCCAATTCACCTGTGAGGCGACAACACCGTGCATCCACGTAACTTCTTTTACTTTGTTATTTATACAATATATATAAGAATGCCATAACAATTTAATAACATTTAACATATTTTCCATCTAAAGATTAAAGATTCTTATAAAATGAAGAAGATGTTGAGATATGGCATCAAATACAATAGCATACTCCTTTGGAGTAACAGGAAAACCAAATTTATCTAAACATACATTGTAAGATAATAAATTACCATTTAAATTTAGAAGTTGTTTAACTAATACAATATAATTTTAAAACCAATTTAGGAGATTTTGAATGCATTACGGTGATCAATAAATAAACTATCGACGCCATGCTTGATGTTAACAGCTAGTTCATTCAAATCAGGAACAAGCCATTTTTGCTGTGTGTGAGAGCGTGATAACGTCTAAAATAAATAGTTGAAATAATGGACCAGTTCGTGCTGTATCTGTCATTATGATCCTAATAAAGACACCTCATATTATGCCATGTAAGAGAATATATAATAACTCTACTGTGGGATTTTGTCGCTAAAATGTAAAAGACAAACTACTCGGCGAACTCAGATGGTACGGTCCAATCACAATAAAACGTAGCTCAAAGGGAATTCGTTCGTTGTGGGCCGAACAGCGACCTGCCACCCTCTGATTTCGGCACTTCATGATCAGTTAGAATGGGAGAAAGAATTCAAGACCCGAATAAACACTTCACTTGTACATTCGCTGACTGTAAAGCCACGTTTTCAAAGCTGTGGAAGTTGGAGGTGCATTACTGCAGACACACGGGGCTTGTGAGTGAAGTCAATCAATAACTTAATCTTGTGTGGATTTTAGGTACTCATTTACTGTCCAATATTAGCGTCGGAAGTTTTGCGTGATATTTACCTCGTGCTTTTATTCATAGTGTACCGTTGTATGTATTGTATTATATAGAAGCCGTTTGCATGTGGAGACTGTGAGAAGACATTTTGCACTCGTTATCAGCTCACCCGGCATCAGCTGAGCCACAGTGGAGAGAAACCTTACCTGTGAGTCTGCACACTTCCATCACAAGTACAAGATGTGTAATTTTGGATCTTTTTCTAGCATTTTTTTTTGTGTGCTTCTGTTGTTTTGTTTACTGCGTGTTGCTGTTGCCTCACTAGGTGGCGACAAATCGGTTAAAAGATCCGAATCATAATTGAATCCTTTACGCAACTGATTCATTAACCAACTTCTCAGGTTTAATAACATTGCTCAATTGAGTAAACTTCTGAAGCTGCCAGTGTTGACCGCATTTATTTACAGGTTGTCTAGATAGGCAGTGCTTTTAGCTTGTATGTGAATCACAAATTATGACGTTTTTGCACTTTATGCTAATTAACTGAATTAACTTAAATTAACTTAAATCTGATCAAGGTGTTCAGTCAGCGGGTGTTCAGCTGCGTTCTCCACTCCTGGTAGCTTGAGGAACCACGTTGCTCAGGTTCATGACAACAAAGTCCGGCATTATGTAGTGAGTCTGGATTTGTTTTATTCGTTCAGTTATTTTTGTTTTTAATTCTACCTGGCTTTAGTGTCTTTATAATATTTTGTTAGTGCAACTATCAAAGCTGTGCAAAGGAATTTCTTAAGAAGAAGCAACTAAAGACTCACATGTGTGAGCACACAAATGAGTTGTCTTTTAAGTAAGTATTTATTATTACTATCATCACATTTGTTCCCCCTCCCTCTATATGACTGGTTACTCCTGCTTTTATTCTGACAGATGTGACCATGAGAAATGCGACAACAAATTTGCTTCCCCTAAAGCTCTTAAACGGCATCGGAAGCTGCATGAAGGTAAAGATTGAAAGCGTTTTTGAAATGATTGTTTACAATTTATTTTATTTTCTCACTCAAATTTAAGGTTACCCATGTGGTAAGGAGAACTGTAACTTCAAAGGAAACACTTGGTCCGAGTATCTGAAGCACCGAAAGATTGCACACAAAGGTGCTTAGTCATTTTACTTATCAGTTTGAAAATGAGTTCCAACTTTTCCCCCATGCTAATATTTGCTTTGTTTACAGTAAACCTTCCATGTGATCAATGCAAGAAGATCTTCCACAAAGCCTGCTTTTTGCAAATGCATAAAAAATGTGTTCACTCTGGGGAGCGGCGCATGTTTAAATGCACTCGAGAGGGTTGCCAAAAAAGTTACACTAAAAAATTTAACCTTGAGAATCACGTTCTAGTCTTTCATGAGGGAAAGCGTGATTTCACCTGCCATTTTGCAGGTTGTGATAAAGCCTTTGCTATGGAGGTCAGAATTTTGCTTTTTATTTGAAGTTGAAAATTTAGAATTTTGTTTTTAGTTGGGTTATTTATTACTTTTAATAACCATGACTCCCTTCTGACAGGAAAGCTTAAAGAGGCATTTCGTGGTCCATATGCCTCAGAAAACAAAACTACAGGTAAACTGAAGTGTTATGCATTTTGTGCACATCATGAATTGGAGATGCTAATCTAAATTTGATTTTTCTTGCAGAAGCCAAAAGTCAAGCCGAAACGCAAGACATCCAAAGCTAAAATGTCTGATGCAGCCAAACTGTCTCAGCATCTGCAAAAAGTGTCCTTGAGCAAGACACCATTGCCTTAACTTCCACAAGAAACCCTTCCGTTTTTGTCCCGTAATCTGCGCAATTTCATTTATTTTATTTTTTTTTATAAACCATTTTCAGTTCAGATCACTTTATGAAATAAATGATCACTGCTGCAGCTCTGTGTGGTGAATAAATTCAGCATTGTCTTCTCACTAAATGTTAGTTGGTTGGCATTTTATAATGCTATTATTATTATTATTATTATTATTATTATTATTATTATTATTATTAATTTTTATAGTCTCTCTTCTGCGGCAGTATAAGTCAGCCTTAAACCTACATGGGAATTTGCATCTCCTGGATTGCTTTGGGTGGGTGGGTGGGGGGAGGAATACTGTATTTTTTCAATTAGTGGTTGGCAAAAAGCGTCCTGGAAAATAAACTGTCAATATTACTAGATATGCAACGTTGAGGCTAGATTATACACCAGTTTGAGGGATATAAACAATAACAATGGTCCCAGTGTACTTCCTGTTACATCTTTAATTTCTATAGCTTCCAAGAATCTGAAATGTCACATATTGATTAAATAATATTGTGTTGGCCGTTTTAACATTTAAGTTATGATTGAATTGCCTCTTGTAACAGTTATGAAATAACTTTGACGAGCAAGAAGTGCTTATGGGCCAATGACATGACCAAATTGGAAAGGTCTATAGTTGACCAGAAGCTTATTTTGCTTTTTTTTTTTTTTTTTTTTTTTTTTTTTTTTTTTTTTTTTTTTTTTTATTATTATTATTTTTTTTTTTTTCTTCTGAGGAAAAACAAAACTATATATTTTACTTGATTTGAGATTATTATTATTATTTTTTTTTATATAAAGTTATTTGGACTGGAGTCAAGGCAAAGTCAGAGCCTTTTTTTTTTCTTTGCATTGGGGTCATTCAATTTCTGTACCTGAATAGTGTTAGACTTCCAAGAAAACAGTAGAATAGTACTATTCCAACTATCTTGTGAAACCATGTTTATATCGCAATATTTATCGCAAAAAATAAATTATCGCAATATCAGATTTTTCCTTTATAGTGTATCCCTACTGACGAGTTCATGAATGAGTACATGAGTTTTACCTGTTAGGTGAGATTATATTTAATGTCTATGATGACCTGCAATCCAAAACTTAAGGAAAAAAGGGACCAAGGTAATGCAAACTTCTAGCTTCCCAACCCCCCCCATTTAGAACTTGTTTAAAGCACAGACATTCTTTTAATAATTTTAAGTATAATACAACTATACGTGCAAAAATACGTAATCCTTTGAGTGCATATTGAAGTGTGAAAATCTATATGCTGTAGAAGTTTGTTTTATAGATATTTCATAGAGATTTTAGGATATGTTTTACATGTCACATTTTTATCTAATTAATACAGAAGTGAATTATTATTATTATTATTTTTTTTAAAACACTTGAGCTTTGAAACCATTTTTTAATAGTTTGCGTTTTTAATATTAAAAAATGTCATTCAAAAGCCCTTAATCTGTGTACTGACTTTTTTTTTTTTTTTTTTTTTTTTTTGAGGTTACCTTCCTTTTTTCCAGCCAGATGGTGTAGCTATGGCATTTACCAGCAGGAGCTAACGGGGACACTCTTAACCAGCCAAACGCTGAACACTTGCCCAAAGATAGTGGTGGCTAAAATCCTCTAAGAGCGCTTTCTGCTAATCGTTTCAAAGATTTTCAAAAAAAAGCAGATATATCCATCCTATATTTCTAGAGACTTTAAATGTTTTAACATCAGACTTACCATTAGAGAATAATCTACTAGTAGATTACTTAACATATAGTAAAAAAAGTCCGGATCAAATCGGACTATAAGTGTCTTTAGAATCATTTTTACACATCAACTGAGGCTTAACTCTGGTATCCTCACTGGGAAAGATTTATTAAACAGCTGTGCACATTCATCCATTCATTCTTGCACGCATACATACACTGTTTGTTCTGTCTCTCTTTTTCACAAACATTCACAAACGTAGATCACATTTAGAGATAACATGAATATAAAACCTCCGGTAGAGTGAACTGCTGATCGGCATGGTGAGGGGAGACCTTAAGGCTGCTCTCCAGAGGGGGAAAAGCCTCATGGGCGTGGCAGGTTTTCTAAGGCCTGGTTTGTTCAGCATCAAGTACAAGCATTCGTTGTTGTTGTTTTTTTTCGAGACTCTGGCTTTGACAGTATGGTGCCTCCGTGGCAGAGAGTAGAACACATAGGACCATTAGAAGACACAGATATGAGTGCTGTCTGTGGTGTGGCATGGTGTCCTGGTTGAGTTAGATCAGACTTCCTGGCCAAGACACAACAGTAAGCGCCACCCTGCTCCGCTGCTCCTTCAGCATGGGCACCAGTGCAGAATGACTCATGCCAGCCGTGGACAGACCGTTTACAGCCACTATCATGTCACCACACCTGGATGGAAAAAGAAATCGTTTGATTATGTGAACGGCACACAGTATAGATACAATTTCAGTGCTAGAGATGTGATGGCAATCCCACATTTATATGAGTTCACTTCTGAAACTTCGCTGTAAAAAATGCAGGGTTCCACACAATTCATTCATGTTGTCCCAACACAAATTGATTAAGTTAACAAATGTAAGTGAATTGAACATAAAACAATTAAGTTGTCCCCCCAAAAAATCCCAAGAATTGTATTGTTTCAGCTCATTTTAAATAAGTAGTTTGAACAAGCAGCAAAAATCATTTGAGCGTTGGCAGCTTGTACACAGGCATGACAAAGAACATTTTAAATTCTGAATGGATTGTACATAGCCTAGAAAGTGCTCCTTTATGATCACTAAAAAGCTGTCAGTCATTTTTGTTCATCGCAAGTTCAGTTATAATCAGTGAATCTCAATGCTTAATGAATAAATGATATCCTATTTACACTTACTTTGACAGGATTCACAAGCGGACTGAACTCAGCATTGAGCATAAACTCTGACAGAACCAGAAGGCCTAATTCACTGTGGGTTCTCTCGAGATTTTGTAATGGGGATTTTAGAATAGGGCTACATTTGGTGACTAAAATAAAGTTCATAAACACAACTTGATGATACTTCCGTGTTTGATTCCACAACATAGACACCCCAAACATTCTTGTCCAGTCATTTAAAAAATATATATTTCTTTAAATACACACAGCAGCTTTAAAAGATCCTGTTTTTAACATTTGTGAAACATTGTAGAGAAAGCATTGAAGTGTCATGTTATGTTAAAGGTATATTTTACCCAGAAATGAACTTCGTTTTTATTTTATAGTGACTTATCTTTGTAAACCAATAGAGTTCAGCTGCATGTCTTGCTGCGCCTTTTGGTACCCTTTTGTTGTGCTAGGTACTCTTTCTAAAGGGCACCCAAAAAGTGGTATGGTATGGTACAGTAAGCTTTTTGGTACAATTGACAGTGGAAACGGCTATTAAAGTGTAAACAGTAGTGTACTGTACTGTACCACTCAGTGGAAACAGGCTATTATTCACTATGTATTTATCCTCAATGTTTTCAAACCTTTCTGTTGAACACTAAAGAAGATATTTTGAAGAAAGCTGAAAACCTGTAACCATTTACTTCCATAGTAGGAATGGAATAACAAATAGTATGGAAGTTTATGGTTACAGTTTTCAAACTTTCTTCAAAATGTCTTCCTTTGGGTCAGAAGAAAGAACAAATGAAGGGTGAGTAAATGATGACAGGATTTTCATTTCATCTATACCTTTAATACTCTCTCTTAAAACCTGTTTTTAGAGGGCTGCAGCTCTTCACATTTTAGTTCCAACCATTATTAAACACTCCTAGACAAAATAATTGAGTCAAGTTCAGGCTTGTTTGAAACCTACAGGTGAAGTTCCGGTCACACTGGACTTTACTCCCCATAGGCTTCCATTCATACGCATGCGAATGCATCATACCAGAAACGCAAGTTCGTGCGGCAAGTTTCACAGTTCGCTGCATTGCAAAGTTCAAGCTTAGTGAAATCTGACCTGGGAAATTGCATCACTTGACTGTATGAGACCTTTCAATGATCAAAACATAACCTATCCTGACAGAAATTTTAATTATGGACCAATCGCTCACTTTTTTAAATGTCTAATCATCTTGTTTAATCCCGCCCCTTTTCGCAGTGCTGTACAACAGAATTTTGTATGCTCCAACTCTAGTGTAAATGCAGCTTTAGTTCGTTGAAGCAGGGTTGAGTTTGACACCCCTGATCTAGGGAATCTGTGGCAAATTACTTTTCAAATTACTCCCCTGAATGTGTTTAGGTCAAATCAACAGATATGACTGTGACTGGCTTTGCTCAGTGACCTTAGACATTCCACAAAGTGCTTTTGCCAAATATGTTTTGCAACTATCTGTTATTTCAGCTTAAACTCTCTTGCATTTATTTGAAGCCTATAGAATGTAGCCTACTGGTAAAAACACTGATAGTCAAAGATGTTAAATTGTTGTCGGGTTTTTTTTAATAGCATTTGAAAGTGCTGTATCATCTAGCCATAAAACACGTCATTTTTTATTGTTTGTTTTGTTGTGCTTGCTCACTTTAGACGGCCATCGTAGTATGCGGGAGTTCCAAGGACGATAGTCTTGATAAAGAATGCCTGGTTGCTGTGGTTCTCCTCATAACCTCCAACAATGCTGAAGCCCCAGCTGCCAGGGTGACTCCTGCGGAGGACGATTTCATGACTGCTATGCAGGTAGCTGCGACAGAGAACCAATGAAATGTAAGTGAACATCATCATCATGTTTTATCACCAATGTGGAGGAAAAAAATGGTCAATTTGCTTTGAAAACTAGGGAAAACAAGGAGAGATTGAAATGAAGAAACACAGAAAAACTTACGCTTGTTGTATGCCAATGTACTGGCCTGGCAGAAATGGAGAATTTGGCACAATGACAGGAAGGGAGAATGAAACACAAGGGCGCCAAAGCAAAGGGGATGGATTGTGAAGGGCAGAAGTAAAGGCAGACTAAAAAAAAGCAAGGAATGAGATTGGACTGAATGACCTGCGACTGGGCTGAAATGGGCTAGGAGCAAGTTATCTCAACATGTATGCTTCATCTGATAATCTGCAGCTGTTGATGTTTACATCACAACACAGCCATAATCCTCTCATGGGTTAGCGCTGCATAAAGCTGCTGATCCAAAACACATGAACACTACAGATATTTCTGTGTCCAAGTCACCAGAATGACGGTATTTTATCCTTCAAAAGTTGTTTCCATTCAAATTTGGATTGAAAACAGTAGGTGAACTGAAATTGGGCATGATGGTAAGTCCTGGCCAGATTGCATTGACTATTTTAGGGTTATTTGGATCAGTGCTCAGCAAAGTGAGGATGCTATTTTAAGCCTCCCAGTGGAGTTTAAAAAGAGTCTGGAAAACCAAAGGTACATCCTCTCTAAAGTCCAGGACACACCAAGCCAGTGGTCGACCGTTGGGCTGCGCACAGCATCTCCCCGGCTGGTTTGTTAGGTGTGTTTCATGGCAAATGGGAGAATTCTTATTGGTTGTGGAGCAGCAAATCAGAGAGCGAGAACAAAAACTGAAGTCGGCTGTAACTTTGTTACTCAAATATTTGGAAACAATATGAACTATTAGGCTATCAGAAATATTTACGGAAGTAAATCATTCCGTGGTACTGTAAAAACAATACTCAAATGCTGCTTTGTTTATGGCTTGTCTGTGCGCATCTCAAGTTTCGGTTTTGCTTTGTGGAATGAAAAAAACAGACTACTGCCATATGAGGATGTGCCATCGCTGCCATCTGTTTGGCGTGTTCACAGGCAGCTTTTTGGTCCAGATACTGTACAACGGATGCTAGGCGACAATACAGTTGATTTGGCATAGGCTTGGTGTGTCCTGGGCTTAATTATCCTGTGTCATTTGTTTCATTCATAAAACACCCTATGTGCATATCTCTAAAAAATCTGATTTACCTGGGAAGCCCAAGCCACAAGACCCATGATGGCGACCAGCTTGCATCGTAGTCATTTTCGTGTGGAGGGAGAAGCTCTTCATCCAGGCCTGGCTCTTCCACCATGGTGACTTCTAGTGCTTTCAGCTGGACAGAGCAGGATGTGGCGCTGGACTTCAGGGTGCCAACTGCTTCGCTGTGGCTCAGGTAGGTCAAATCCTGACCGTTAATACTCAACAGTACATCCCCTAAGCAATAAGAGACCACAGAGACACTTTAAGCTTCTATAGAGAGAGGATTGCAAAAGGGCTGAAGCCACATGGAGACATATCGTTTCAGTGCACTTTGATTTTTTTCCTTTTTGTCTGTTTATTATAGACAGGGTAGACAGAGAACAAAAAGCCTTTCAGGCCTTTCTGTAGCGAAAATGTGGTAGAGCATTATGCTTGCAACACCAAGGTTTTGGGTTCATGTCCCAGGAAAGCAAAAACTGAACAAATTGCAATGTAAGTCTTAATGTAAATATTAATGTAAAATAAATTACCAAACTTTGTGATGTCATGTAACTCCACAGCATGAAAGACCAGTTTGTCCAATAACAGAAAACCAATTACACTTTTTAAACAAGAAACAAACACTTACAGCACAGCCAGTGTAGTCTAATTCCCCCAAAACAAGTTTAATTTAAACAAATCTAACACATACAGTACAACCAGTATAGTATGATTCCTGAACAAATTATATTGTGTCAGGTGTTTTTTAGCGAATCAAACACATATCGCACAGTCAGTGTATTTTGATTTGGCGTGAATGCTTCTAATTATCCCTTTTAGTACACATACAGTGTAGCCAGGATACTCTGATTCATAAATAAATTACTTTAATGAGCGGAGCGCACTTTGAAGTGGTCCTGTTATTCTTTTACAAGATGTAATATAAGCCCCAGGTGTTCCCAGTATGTGTCTATATCGTTTTATCGTAAAATACCTTATGGATCATTTATTATGCTTTACTGTAAATGTCCCTTTTTTAGTCAAAGCAAAAACACTGTTTTAGTGTACTGTATGTACCTTTTAAAAAAAAGATTTATTTTTGCCTTTATTATGATAGGACAGAATATAATGGCCCAGATCCAATTCCATTTTATACATCTACAGCATGCCTATGCCTTCCCATTGGCCCTTGAAACAGATTGTGAAGAGATAGAAATGAAAATATTCTCCTAAGAAATGGCACTTCTACAACTAACTATCACTAGCTTATTCGTCACACAAGCACAGAAACATTTGACAGATTTTTCACTCCCAAAGTTGTTTTGCGCTGTATTTGGATTTTTAGAAAACTTTGTTCATTTTAGGCTTGAAAGCATATGAGCCTCCGAGTTTGCTCAGGTATCCCTGTTACGACTGGTGGATCATGTTGCAAAATGCACATTTGAAGGGCTATCTGGCACTTACTCTTTTTCTGCTCCTCCAACCAAAAAGAGAGTCGAGAAACCCCTTAACATGAAGACATGAAATGGAAGCGTAAAGGAAAGGGCTAAAGGCTGATTTATACTTCTGCATTAAGTTGACGCATATATTCCGACCCAGCATTCGTGCGGTCGCATAGCCCTCGCCAGTTTAAAAAAAGTCAACTCTGTGCGGAAAATCACGTTGCGTCAGTCACGTCTGTTTCATTCTCCAATCAAATGGAAGCAGAGGCAGGGTTTCCGTTGAGGTGCCTGCAGTGTTTGTGTTGTCAAGACAATTACGGAGAAGATGGAGGAGAGACTTGTGGTTGCTGTTTTGAGTCATCCAAAGCTGTATGAATCACAAATCTTGAATATTACAATATTATTAAATTTTTTAGCTATATTAATATCAACAACAACTCTCTCGCACAATACACAGCCAATTCAGTCATTGCCTACAGACATAAAAAGCGCACAGCGCTTCTTTTTTTCTTTTGCATGTTTAGGATGATCGGGCTCTTAAGGGGTAGAAATGGGATTATGCCTAAGCTAAGTTGGTGAGAGATAGAAGGGGATGGGATTGGGCAAGTTCCACATGTCGGGACTCAAACTCAGGACGGCCACATCACACTAGTGCTATATGTCAGTGCAGTACCCACTAGGCTAGTGTATGTGTTTTTAAATGTAATTGAGCTGTTGCTCCAGAACAAAAACATCTGCATCTGTTATAAAGCCTTGTCAGTCTAAACTCCTATATAGGGCAAACTAGCAAAAGTAAGTCCAAGGCACTCACATAAAAAATGTGGATTTTATGACACATTGAAAATTGACAAATTTTTCGAGTGCCTTGAACTTATTTTGCTGTTTATTCTGATGAATCCCTTACCCAAAGAGCACCGACACATTAATCAAGATACCCCTGAGCACTTTTTGTTTGATTTTCTGATCCTAATAAAGAGTTTCATGAAGGGACTGAAAGCTGGCTGTCAGATGATATTTAAAGTCCTCTTTTTAAGTTTGTCAAATCACACACAAAAACACGAATTCACAATATTTGCTTATGTCTGTGAATATTAACAGTTGCATATGTATTAGTATATTAGATCTTGTTTTTTTCAAAGTTTGAAACTCTTCACAACAACCCAACTAAAACAACTTAACCAGACCTTGCGGTTTTATAGGAATTATTTAAATTTAGATATTGTAACATGATCCCTTCAATAAAGTCAATAGGCCTTATGCCTATAAATGTCACTCACCACGTTTGATTCGTCCATCACGTGACAGGCAGCCATGGGGCTGGACGCTCGTCACAAATATGGGCAGCTCCCCACTCTTGCTGCCCCGTCCTCCTGCCACAGTCATACCCAGAGACTCATGAGGCTCCTTCTTCACAGTGATGTGTTTCTCTTTACAGTTCACACACTGGGAGAGATCCTGCAACACACACTCATATTAAACAAGCAGTAGAGCATCGAGTCTAAATGTGTCTCAGAGGTGTGGATAAAGACAAAAGAAAGCCCCTTTCTTAATGGACACTCTGATCGGCTCTCTGTAGAGTGCTGTTTGTCATCCCAACGGGATCAGCTGTACTTCCGAATTGATCTCATAATAGGTCTGACAAGGAGTAATTAAGGTTGTGGTCTGAACTCATGGAAAACTGGAGGCTACCCAGATGCTTCGTAAATAGGGCTCCCTAATTACGTCTCCACAATGCTAAAATAGATTCTGCAACACAAACAGACTTGGCCGCAAGGCGTGTGTACTCACTCTCTGGGTGGAAGACCTGGCAAGGTGCAGACTGGGGACGGGACTTGGGGTCGCAGTACTGGGAAGCGGCGGGATATGATCATGGCTCCAAATGTCCCTGGTCAAGGTGGAGCCTGTGTGCACCGCCATGGTCTGCTTGCTGGACCGGCTAATCAGCAGATTGACTCTTTCTCCACTAGCCTATAAAGATGACAGTAGGCGGTCGTATAAATACCTAATACTCTTATAGAGGTGGCTGTGCATCTAACAAAGACGGTCTGCTATCTGCCAGTGCTATTCTTAATAACACTTTAGTTGCCCTTTCTCTGTGATTGGGGCAGCCAGATGGGGAAAAAGCAGCTCACATAGACATAAAGATACTATCAATCACATTACCCTCTGAGCAGGGCAGCAGTGTGTCCTAATGTCCCAAACGAGCACTGAGATTTGACAACAGCTGTTTAATAAGAGGAATATTTAGTCAAGGGAAATATTTATATACAAAAAAAAGAAAAAATGAGTTATGCTATTGGTGGGAAAAGTAATTGCCCAAAAAAGTTGCTATGTGGTCGTTAGGGTATTGCTAGGTCTTTTATTGATTTTCCAGGCTGTAGATAAGGCCTTTCGTTTAAATCTATGATTTTTTTCTGTTTAAGATTTTGAATACAGTATATTGATAATCATACTATTTGATTGCTGATATCGATTTTTTTTAAATGTATCTGTTTTTGTTGTCTCAAACTGTTAACAATTTTTTTTCATTGATTGAAATTTTGCCCAAAAATATAAATAGTCACTAACACTAATGGAAATTAGAAACATAGCTTTGGAAACTTTCTGTAAACGTGTATAAATAGCTAAAACTAAAACTGAAAAATAATATTATAGACACCCCCACACATAGCCACACTAATCAAAAACACTCACACATATTACTTTAGGTTACCGTTCCTACAATCTCTGCCCACTAGATATATAAAAATCCAAACATTTAACCAATTTCAAAATGAATATCCATTTTTTACTGTACATTATACACTCACCGTTCACTTTATTATGTACACCTTGCTAGTACCGGGTTGGACCCCTATTTGCCTTCAAAACTGCCTTAATCCTCTATGGCATAGATTCAACAATGTACTGGAAATATTTTGGTCTATATTGACATGACAGCATCACAGTTGCTGCAGATTTGTCGGCTGCACATCCATGATGAATCTCCCATTTCACCACATCCCAACGGTGCTCTATTGGATTGAGAGCTGGTGACTGTGGGGGCCATTTGAGTACAGTGAACTTATTGTCATGTTCAGGAAACCAGTCTGAGATGATTCGCGCTTAATGACATGATGCGTTATCCTGCTGGAAGTAGCCATCAGAAGACGGTACACTGTTGTCATAAAGCGATGGACATGGTCCGCAACAATACTCAGGTAGGCTGTGGTGATGACACGATGCTCAATTGGTACTAATGGGCCCAAAGTGTGCCAAGAATATTGATACAAGGCAGGATGGATCCATGCTTATATGGTGTTGATGCTACGTTCTGACCCTACCATCCAAATGTTGCAGCAGAAAGAGACTCATCAGACCAGGCAATATTTTTTTCAATCTTCTATTGTCCGATTTCGGTGAGCCTGTGCGAATTGTAGCCTCAGTTTCCTGTTCTTAGCTGACAGGAGTGGAACCCGGTGTGGTCTTCTGCTGCTGTAGCCCATCCGCCTCAAAGTTCAGAGATGCTCTTCTGCACACCTCAGTTGTAACCAGTGGTTATTTGAGTTACTGTTGCCTTTCTATCAGCTGGAACCAGTCTGGCCATTGTCCTCTGACCTCTGGCATCAATAAGGCATTTGCAGAACTGCCACTCACTGGATATTTTCTCTTTTTCAGACCATTCTCTTTAAACCCTAGAAATAGTTTTGCGTGAAAATCCCAGTAGATCGACATTTCTGAAATACTCAGACCAGGCCGTCTGGCACCAAAAACCATGCATCTTAAATCACCTTTCTTCCCCATTCTGATGCTCAGTTTGAACTGCAGCAGATCGTCTTGACTATGTAAATGCTTTGAGTTGCCACCATGTGATTGGATGATTAGAAATTTGCATTAATGAGCAGTTAGACTGGGGTATTTTATAAAGTGGCCGGTGAGTGTAATGGCGTTAATGCCTAAATTCACTTACAGCATTCTTTTGAACTTAGTAACCCAAACATGTATACACATTTAATACTGGCCATTAAGTTAGCTAAAATGGTTTCCTTGACCTGACCTGACTCTCCCCCCACACATGCTTCTCTTTACCTGTATAATCTGAGCTGCCAGCTCTGGCGTGCCATGTCTCAGGTCATGCTCATTGACGGCCAGCACCCTGTCGTTACTGCAGAGTCGCCCGTCTTTAGCAGCCAAGCCTCCCTCCAGCAGATCCAGGATAAAGACGCCGGCTTCATCTGTACGCCGCACAAGCTTGATGCCCAGCTGCTCTGATGATTCCCTCTTGTGCAGGGTGATGCGTATGCTGGCAGGGCTGCCCTTGGGCGAAGCAGTTGCCGCAGGTGGCCTGGCAGAGCAGCGGCGCTCTCTTAAAACTGTCAGCTGAAGGGTAGCGCAGGGACGGGCAAGTGTAGAGCGAGCAAAGTTATGGGGCACATTACTGATGTCTACATTGTTCACCTGCACACAGAAGAGTAATATTAGGGTAAGAGTAATGGGTTTGATGTATGTGAAATGCTCAACCAGCAGTTTTGTTCCTTCATTTTTCCTCAGGGGTCACCACAGTGGAATGAACTGCCAACTTATCCAGCATATGTTTTACGCGGCAGATGCCCTTTCAGCCCCAACCCAGTACTGGGAAACACCCAGACACTCTCATTCACACACATACACTACAGACAATTTAGCTTATTCAATTCCCCTACAGTATAGTGTATGTCTTTGGACTGTGGGGGAAAACGGAGCATCTGGAGCAAACCCACACCAACAAAGGGAGAACATGAAAACTCCACACAGAAATGTCAACTGACCCAGCCGGGGCTCGAACCAGCGACCTTCTTGCTGTGAGACGACAGTGCTAGCCACTGAGCCACCGTGTCACCCTTCGGCAATTTGTATTGCTTTTAATTTTATGTTTTAATGTTTCAGCTTTTATATTGACATAAATAATCACTCATTCATTTTCCTTTCAGCCTAGTCCCTTTATTAATCAGGGGTCACCAAAGCATAATGAACCGCCAACTTATCCAGCATGTTTTACGCAGCGGATGCCCCTCCAGCTGCAACCCAGTACTGGGAAACACCCATATACTCTTGCATTCACACACATACACTATGGGCAATTTAGCTTACCCAATTTACCTATACCGCATGTCTTTGGACTTGTGGGGGAAACCAGAGCACCTGGAGGAAAACCACACCAACATGGGGAGAACATGCAAACTCTACACATAAACACCAACTGACTCAGACGGGATTCGAACCAGCGACCTTCTTGCTGTGAGGTGACAGTGCTAACCACTAAGCCACCGTGTCGCCCTTTGGCAGATTTGTATTGCAAATTAAAAATTATTGTAAATAATCTATAAGTTAGCTACAAAATGCACCTGACATATTTACTTTAGTCTTTCTCGTATTATCATTTTAATTTAGTTTGTTTCTGATTTTTAAGTCTGGGGTCAATACGTTTTATTTTTTTTTAAATAAAGCTTATGCTTCATTATCAATTTATTTTATTTATTTTTATTATACAACAAAGCTTTGTTCATTTAACCAAAAATAGTGTAAAATATTTTTTTGATTAAAATTTAAAATAATAGTTTTTTAATATATTATGAAATGTCATTTGTTCCAGTTATGTCAAATATTTTTTTTCCAGCTATTACTACAGTAGTAAATCATTTTAATATGCTGAATAAAATTACTTATCATAGTTGAAACCAGTTTCTTAATATTTTTGTGATTCATCCCCCCCTCCCCCGACAAATAAATAGAAATAAAAGAGCATCAATTTGAAATACAACTCTGCCAGAGAAACTTCTTATGTAAAATAATTTTTTACAGTGTAGTATTTTTGAAAAATCTCCTTATTCTATTCAGTCAAAAATGTCTTAAATGCATTTGATCTCTTCAGAGACCAAGACCCATAACTAGGCCCACATAGAATCTGCGCGTGCAGAAATCCGCAGATTTCCAGCCCATCGAGTCCATTTATTTAGTTGTGTGTAACTGCATGTAAATTTATATCTGTTCAGTTTTATAATTAATTTCAGTAATATTACTGACTAGCATGAAAACGTTTATATGATTGATTTACAATACTGTTTGTAAAGTAATTCAGTTTTTTTAGTAGACATATGGTAGATATATTATATGAGAGACTTGCTTTGTTTACCAAATAAACAGATCTAATAGGATTTGCATTGTTTAGTTATGATACTTCCAACTTTTATTTATGATACTCCCAAAATCATTTTGCATTAATCTGCAGATTTTATTTACAATATTATGCACATGAATTGCAAATGTCTGCAGATTCTGTCTGGCCCTTCCCATCACCACCAATCACCATTCAAAACCAAAAATACTTATATTATACATGCAACTTAAATTTATTGGTCAGACTGACTCAAACTGATGTGAGTAGGTCACATATTTTAGTGAATGGCAGTTAAAAGAAAGCTGTTTTGTATCTGAGGTAAAAAAGCTGCATCTATTCATGCAGATAGTGATTCTGCCGTCAGTATTCATTAGAGCTTTTTAGAGATTGATTAAAGTATCAAGGCTGATCTGTAAATAGCAGTGAAAATGCCTGTTTTAATCAGACACTTCTTTTGGAGCATAGCGGCAGTACCTGAAGTATTTGGTCCCCGGCCAGCAGCCTTCCGTCTCGGGCTATAACACCGTCACGGTACACCTCCTGTATTACCACATTTATCAAGGGAGTCTCATTTCCACCCACAATACTTATGCCCATCTCCGAGTAGGGGTTTGTACGGTGAACCTCAATAGTAGTGATTTCTCCCTCAGGTAGAGAAGGAAGTTTTACACAACCTGAAGGAAAACGCACACAGAAAAGATATCAAAGGCATTTCATCTTATAGAAAGAGGTTTAGTGTAGGACAGGATGAAATCATACCTTCTTCAGCAGAAAGAGGAAGAGTTTCAACAAAGTCCCATCCTGAAGAAGCTGAACTGCCAGTGCGGAGAAGATGAATGCATGGGTTGCTGAGAGGACGCTTCACACGTGGAAGAGCACACTCAAGACCATGGACACCTTTGAGGAAAAAATATTAGTCAATTTTATTCCCTCCCCAAAAAATTTATTTTAGCGCATAATGTTTTTGCTTAGCAACATGTGTCTATCATGTACATCTCTACTGGAATCAACTCTAAATAATAGTCCTTTTGGGCATGTTGTGTAATTTATAACATCCAACACTATTGTTGGTGAAGAAAAATCCTATTCATTCTCTCCATAGGATAATTTCTTTTCTATGCTGACTAATAAACCGTTAAAGACTTCAGCATGGGGATTCTGTTGGATTGAGTTCTAGTGACTCTGGAGGCCATTTTAGTTTAGTGAACTCTGTTTGCGGTTATTTGAGCTTGTCTTGCTGGGAGTAGCAATCCCTAGATGGGTGCACTGTGGTCATAAACGAATAGACATGGTCAGCAACAATACTCTGAGGGTCTGTGACATTTAAAACTATGCTCAACTGATAATAAAGGGCTCAATGTGGCAAGAAATGATCCATCACACTGTTACAGCACCAACAGAAACCTGCACTATTGATAATACAACATCAAGGGATGATTTTCCCATCCTTTTATGTTGTCTACACAAAATTCTGACCTTGCCGTATGAATACTGCGCATTTCTCCGCATACATTCACATTTCTCAGTAACTTAGATGCACTTGGTAGGTGGCGTCAGAAAGCCGTGTGTGTATAGACTATCCTGTTACAAAATGCGGCAACAATCCTACACAATGGTAATAGTTTGATTAAGGTGTTTACATCTTTACATTCGGAGAGCAGCATTTACAACGGATCATTCAGTCCATAATATTGTAGTGATATTAATGTTAACTACGTAACTAAGTCATTTTGACTAAGGTATGTCTTTAAAAACTAAAAGTACTGTTAACAATACTAACTAACTTTGCCTCTTAAGAACCATAGACAAAGAACACTGATCCCTCACTTACCAAATCTGTAGAGACAGGACAAGCTCTGGGGTAAAAATGTTCCTTACAAACATATTTGTCGCATGTTAGCAGACCACTGTAATCCACACGTGAGTCCAGCTGCACTCTCATAGCAGGGAATTTAAAACAAAACCTTCGATAAACACAACACTGATGACCCATGTCTCCAAGCAATTCTTTTTCACTTTGTTGGCAACACAATGTGGCGTCTCTCTGCCGTCTGAACATTGTAACAGTTAAAAACAGCCCTCGAAGCTATCATGCATATTAATGAAGTTGCGCCTCATTCACAATAGAGCATGCTGAATTAATGATAAAAGCTAAAAGACGTCACGTTGTACACACTGGTACAGACAGCCAGTCTACACGCTGGAATTTACACAAGGATCTAATCGCCATGATGCAGCTTCAAAATTTCTTTTTAAACCGGAAGAACGAATTTGCTAGAAATAACGCAAAAACAACCATTTTCACTTTTTAGTGAAATATATGTGTCCTAATAGTGTTTTTAGCAGCGTATATCAGTGTTTCTCAACCACGTTCCTGGAGGACCACCAGTTCTTTTGACACACACTGATGCTCACTGGATATTTTCACTTTTCAGAATATTCTCTTAAAATCCTCAAGATAGTTATGAATATAAATCCCAATAATTTTAGAAATACTCAAACCAGCACTTCTGACACCAAAACCATACCACATTCAAAGCCGATTTAACCACCTTTTTCACCATTCTGATGCCCGGTTTGAACTTTAACAGATCATTTTAAGCATGTCTAAATGCATGAGCTGCTGCCATATGATTGGCTGATTGGGAAAACACTTCCAGAAGGAATTTACAAGATTAGGTCTATTTGAGTAAAGTGAACTATGTCGCCCAGTGTTTCTTTGTATGCTTTTGTTTTGTTTATTACAGTAGTGTTAAAGGAACACTCCACTGTTTTTGAAAATAGGCTTATTTTACAACTCACCTAGAGTTAAACAGTTGGGTTTCAGGTGGTAGTTGAGTTCCAGGTCTGGTGGAAACACTGTTATCTTAGCTTAGCATAAATCATTGAATCGGATTAGACCAATAGCATGTTACTAAAAAATATCAAAAAATAATTTTGATAATTTTCCTATTTAAAGCTTGATACCTCTGTAACTGCATCGTGTACCAAGACCAACGGAAAATAAATTTTTTTTATTTGCTAGGCCGATATGGCTAGGAACTTTCAATCGGCTCATTTCTTTTTAACTCTAGGGGACTAGAGCAAGCCTATTTCACTAAAATCAGCCTATTTTAAAAAAAGTGTAGTGTTCCTTTAACAACACGTGCAGCTCTATAAACATTAACTGTGGGTTTCAAATGATGAAAGTTATACTTAGGCTACTAACTGTCTTCTTCGGTGCTTTCTTCAAAGGCAGGGTTGTCTATACCAGGCTCTTCTGTCCATGTAGGAGCATTGTTGCATGCATTGGATCCAGCAGGTGGTGATGGCGTGTCTTCCTTTATCTCAGTCTGGGGGGATTTGGGGGGATTGGTCGCTGTGACCCTGTCTTCACTTCCCTCCATCTGCGTCCGCTCCAGCTTTGTTCGCTGACTCTGTGTTCCAGGACACCTAGACCCACACAAATAGACACAAGTATATAAACACAGTAACTTTTAACCTAAAATATTCTGAAGGCTAGGTACACAGAGGTCTAGTTGACATGGAATGGAGGACAAGGGGAAGAAAAAAGGAAGCAAATTACCGAAACCTTGCTCTATATCCTCTGGGCAGATGCTATTCCAGGAATCTACAGTATGGTAAAATGTTATATTGTCAAACCCAGTATACTGCAGTGTTATATGTTACATATATTAAGGGACACCAGGAGCAGTTGTAATGGGGCAATTTAACACACTCAATCCCTCCAATCAGAAACAACTCAATCTTTTTAAAAATGTAATTAATATTGTATTGTTCTCATTGGTTATTCTTTTATGTCTATTTAGTACTATTTTATTACAGTGTGGTTAAAATTGTTTTAAACTTGATGTTAATTGATCAGTTGATTACTGTATTGAGTTAAAAACATATTTAAATAACTAAAATGTAGTTTCAGCTAGAACAGTTGCTTAGCAAAAATAAAAATGCTGAAGATCTAAAGGAATCTGAACCAAATACAAAAACAAATCTTAAGTAACATTATTAGATACTACAGCAGCAAACTGTTTACTTAGAGGTAGGTGTTTAATATTTCTAATATTCAGTGTTGCAACTGACCCCTAAAGCTGTGGTCACACTGCATATTTCGCCCCATAGACTTCCATTCATACGCATGTGAATGTGGCAGACTGGAAACGCAAACTTGTTTGGCAAGTTTCGCAATTCGCTGTGTTGCGAAGTTCAAGCTTGGTGAACTCTGACCAAAAATCACATCACGTGATTGCATGAGACCAATCAAAGATCAAAACATGACCTCAGTGTACAGAAAGTTTAAATATGGACCAATTGCTTGCCTTTTTTAATGTCTTATCAACTTGTTTAATCCCGCCCCTTTTTGCAGCGATGTACGTCAGAATTTCACAGGCTCAAACTGTGTGACCGCAGCATAACACTGTTATGCCCCATCAAGTGGCCAATTGTAGCATTATGATTTCTTGCATTCAGTTTAACTGCTTAATCTCTTCAGAACTTGAAGGAACACATTGACATGTCATTCTGGATCTGGATCTGTGTCTGCAGAGTTTAATATTATAGTCTTGTCCTTATTAGTAATAATTATATACAGTTGAAGTCAGAATTATTACCCCCCCTGTTTTCCTCAATTTCTGTTTAACAAATAGATCAACAGATTTGTAAACATGATAGTTTTAATAACTCATTTCTAATAACTGTTTATTTTTGCCATGATGACAGTAAATAATATTTGACTAGATATTTTTCAAGACACTTCTATACAGCTTAAAGTGACATTTATAGGCTTAACTAGGTTAATTAGGTTAACTAGACAGGTTAGGGTAATTAGGCAAGTTATTACAATGGTTTGTTCTGTAGACTATCGAAAAAAATTAGCTTAAAGGGGCTAATAATTTTGACCTTAAAATGGCTTGTAAACAAATTGAGTCTGTTTTTATTCTAGCCGAAATGAAACAAATAAGACTTTCTCCAGAAGAAAAAATATTATGAGACATACTGTGAAATTTTCCTTGCTCTGTTAAACATAATTTGAGAAATATTTAAAACAGAAACAAAATTCAAAGGGGGGCTAATAATTCTGATTGCAACTGTATATGCAACTGGGTCAGTTGGCATTTCTGTGTGGAATTTGCATGTTCTTCCAGTGTTCATGTAGGTTTCCTCTGGGTGCTCTGGTTTTCCCCACAGTTCAAAGACATGCGCTATACTGTAGGTGACTCGAATAAACTAAATTGATCGAAGTGTATGTGTATGAATGAGGGTGTATGGATGTTTCCCTGTACTGGGTTGCTGCTGGGAAGGGTGTCCGCTGCGTAAAACATAAGTTGGCGATTCATTCCGCAGAAGTAAAATGAATGAATGAATCTAAAACACAATTGTATAGTATTATCAATTTATACACCTACTGTATATTTGTATGAAGATAACTAGTATATTTAAAGTAATCTGTGAGTTATGAAAGAAAATGTGAAAAGAAATTGTACAGTGGACCCTTGTTTTTACTACTAAAGTGCTAAGATTAGCATTAAGATTAATAAATGAAGAGTTCAGATGCAAAAACCTCTAAGTGCCGTCTGAAATTTCCATCGAAAAATGAATATTTTTCTCAGCCTCCTTTGTTAATGTTGAGATATTTCACTTTCAAGACCAGAAAAAGGACTTATTCTTTGCCATAAAAGTGATATTACTGAACATACACACACAGGAACCTGATAAAAACGCTCATTTTAGAGGAATAATTCAGATGGCATTTAGAGGGTTTTGCATCTAAACTCTTCAAATGTTCTAAAAGTATTTATTGTAGTTCATTTGAACTTAACTGTAAAATCTGTCAATAATAACCTTTCCAATTTTGTGATTCAACCGTATGAACATTCATTTACTCTTTTGAATCAGATTATTGAGCTTGATCTCTGCTCTGAACATTTTTGTTGTTGATAAATTGTATTGTTCTAGTTTGAAACTAAGTACACGTACAAAAACCTGGTAATGAGCTGCCAGTACTTTTGTTTTTGTTTTTCTACATTTGTTTTTTCTTTGTACAAATGTATTTCTATTAATATTACTTATTCAATTTATTGTTTCTAATTACTACAAGTGTCAGTAAAAGTGACTTTGTTAAATTGTACATTTTCAGGTGCCATAATCCAATCCAAAAGCAAACCCTTAACAGTCTTTGTTGTGCGATCTCTCTTTGCCTTTGAGCTAGGAGCATTTCATAATCTCACTAACATGACTATCATGCAATTAACAGCGCTAAATAATTACTCTACGCATCGGTGAGAACATAGACTTGTAGGATGGCATTACATGCTGAGGTCTCAGAGAATAACAAGAAAGCACCGGATTGTCAGCACAGCTAAGAAGACTGCTAATGCTGGCAATAACCCACAGTCTTCCCTTAGGAAGGTGTTAGCACCTTGTTAAGGTTAATCTCCTCGGGTGTTCTTCCATGGTGCTATAAATAAAACATTCCAGCAAAAGAGCAAATCATTTGTGGAGTAGAGATGGCCTGACAAAACTTTGATAAGTTCCACTTTCTGTTGCTTTTTGACAAAAACAGACAATTCTTTCAAAGAATTTGTCCTGTAATTTTTGAACTAACTCAACCTGAACTATTCAGACTCTCTTAACCAAACCCTTAGTAGGCCAAGACCTTCAGCTCCTCCAAAGGAACTTTTGAATTTCATCTTTTCCACCAGAAATAATCTCAAAATGTATACCACTCTCTCAAACCAAACAGTTTTGCCAATTCCTAGTACAAAATGCCATGCTGGACTCTAACTCACCATAGCTCTGGATTACCCTTGGCAGTTTCACAGAAGAAGTGGTTGAAAAGGTTTCTAGAGTTGAAGTTTCCCAGCATAGCTGAAGAGAATATGAAACTGCTTCTGTCCAGTGCATTGCACACGACCGACTAATCTCCCATCACATGACGAAGGGGCAAATAATCCCCAGATGGGAAGTCAGATCAAGCCCAGCAGGCTCCACTAACAAGAAAAGTGTCTGCAAAAGTCACTGAAGCCTGGTCTGCGAAGCATCATTGTCTGACTCTAAAATACATGCGAATGACATTTGTTCTGACTCAAGAGCCCCTGCAGACATGTGGTTATGCTCAAGTTGAACTCTTTAGTAACATGTTCTGCATGTTGAGCAGGTTTATTTGGGATTTACTGGTCATGGTACAACACAACCATTTGTGGAATATTAGGTCCAGCATTTACATGTAAGCAGTACATTTCAACTGGGTATTTAAATAATAAGTGCTTATTTTGTAAATGAATAATTCCTGGAACAAAAACAGGAAATAAAAGTTACCGTAACCGACGTCCAACACACAATTTCAGTTTTCCCAAAGCATGACGTCATTAAACGGTGATAGCACAAAAAAAGCATCACATTTCTGAAGAGTCTTTAATTATTTTGTGCCATATAACGTTGTTGTATATTAAAACATGTAGCTACGAACATAAATCATATGAACAATCATTATTTAGTTCACTTCACTTTTATGTTCCAAATGAAAAAAGAAGTGATGAAATGACTCAGTCTAATCTACAAGAAGAGCCCGGTTACCTCTTTTGTTATGTTTTCTGGCTGACTTGAGATCGCTTTGCTTCTGTCTCCCGCTATCCTGATACTTTTGCGCAGTTTCATCTTCTCAACATCTCGATTGATCAGGCTCATTATCAGATTTACTCGGGGTTTTAAAATATATGCTTGACTGCCTCTTCGCCAATGTGAAAATACAAATATTATTTAGGTTAGCCACTATGACATTATTTATTTTTACTGCTCACTGCGCGCGAAACAATAATCGCCAAGCAATGAGAGTGATTGTAATCATAAGAAAGCCGATTGGCTGAAAATATTGTTGAGGGCCAATAGTTAAACGTGACTTTTGCTTTAACTTGCACATGGTGACTACTATCATCACAATCCACACAGCCTTTGCCTGCGCTGGCTTGCACTCATTCACATTCTCTCTCTCTCGCACACACACACACACACACACACTTAAGTATTCACCATGCACACTTTAATGCTGGATCTATTAAAATAAGTAACGAAACATAAAACACGAATATCTTAGATTTTCTGGAACAGGATCTGACAAGATGCAGCTCAGATTAAGCACTGGGTTTAATTGAATTTGAGATAATTAAGCGTTAAAGGGGTTATATGTAAAAACAAACAAAAGACTTTTTATTAGCGATACCGGTGGCCATTACATGAACTGCACACAACTTGTTGCACACAACTTACAAGAAGATAAATGTGATTCAGTGCTGTTCTTTTTTATTCTTCAATTGGAAGATTTAAAAATATAATTTCAATGATAAACATTCAGACATTATCGACGCTGCATAAAATGTTTTGTCAAGTATGTCAATTTGTGTCACAAACTTTCCTTTTAGTAGAAACATAAAAAACAAATATGACAGCGAAAACAGCAGTTAAGAAAGCATCTGATCATAGTAATAAGGATTATGCACAAGCTGCAATTTTCTAGCATCGTGTCGACAGATCTACTTGGATTATAAAGCATATTTGAGACGACTATTTCAGACTATATGACCCTAGCTTGAATGAATCCCTTTTTTTTCACATGACACATTGATATAACTTCTGCAATAACTTAAACATTGTAAGAGCGTTCATTTTACGTGTCATAAAACAGAAGAGAGACTTTTGGGATTGCCTGTAAATTTGACATCCTTTCGATCCTTTTTCACACGCTTAAAGTCTAGAGTGACCGCCTCTTTAGCCGAGCAACAATATTTGATGTATAACTCACACAAAAATGTCAGAATCTGATCTCCAGCCGAACTCAAATGCATTACCCTGAGGTTGTGGTGCACGTTTTTTTAATCAGTCTGCCTGAAAACTAATTTTGCTGCAGCCTGGTACAATGAAGGTTTCTGGCTTATGTCTGTCAGGGCACCTATATAAACTAGTATAGTTCCAAACATTCACAGCGTGTTAAGACAAGTAATAAAACTGAATCCAACGTGAAATTTCAGTGAAATAAGGTTATTGTACATGTGAAGGTGATTCCTTCATTTAACTGTGTGTTTCTAAGGCAACAAAAAGCTTTCATTTACAGTAACCATTATGTATACACATTAGCTTACATTCAGGGTATAGATTTTTGAAGTTCTTGCATTGCCTGGGTATCAAAAAGATGATTTATGCATTTTAGAGCAATGTTCTACTGTTTTGAACTGCATATAAAGTGAATATTTCCACCAGAGACATCACTGGATCCTTTTACAAGAGGATAAGCATACCACTGTGCTAAATATTACAGATGAAACCCTATGTTTCAGTGAGGATTACTGTGTACTGAGCTGAAAATCTATTTCTCTGATAAAGTAATTCCAATTGTATCACAGTAATTCCAATGTTTTTGATCAGATGTTTATTATCAAAACAAGCATTGTCAGATTTGCGAATTTATTACTGTTTTGAATCAATCAGGTTTAACAGGTTAACAAAATGGTCTGATATTATTCAAGATTTCGTTTTTTTATCCATAGGACACTTCACACACATGCACTGAATCGTTTCCTACACCAAAAGTGTAATGGAATATTTTCTAAGACAAAAAATAATATCCAATGAACAAAATCCTGCCCTACATTTTTTGTCTAGTTTTTGTCTAGTTTGAGAAACTATTTCACTTGTATATTAACCCTAACAAAAACATATAGACACCCTTAACATCTTATCCATCAACACATGAGAACAGTACAAATAATCACCAAATATACAAAATGAAGAGAGACGGGCTACTATGTCAGTGGCTACAGCGATAGTTGACCAACAGATGATGAGCATACAATTTATTTATTTATTTTTTTTGATGTTGCGGGATCTCATTCCAAGCTTTTGTGACTACATAAAAGAAAGATCTCTGTCCATAAGAGTTTTTAAAATCCGGGAACGGCAAACATTCAATATGCATTGCAGTTTAGCAAAAAAGACTGATTTCAGCTTTTGTTTTATGCCAACTTTAAAAATAGTAGGAGTGAGTAATACCAGCGTTATTGATGTGACATTTACAGTAAAAACTCAAAACATAATCCCACATAGAAAGTATATGTTTACATTATATTGAAACATCAGTTTATATTTTCCAACTAACCACAGAGTTATGGGATCAGAAAAATATTCATCTGTAAACATTTTAATAGTTTAAATGAGGGAAATAAATGTTTTATGAGTTTGTGAGTTTACAGTACTGTACTGTAAATTAAGCCGCACAACCCAAAAGAATTATTTCTAATTAAAAGGATATGGAGTCAATCTAGGGCCATATATACTTAATAATAAAAGAAAGTTTTGCAAAAAGAAAATAAAGTATTGAACAAAAAAATAAATGCAAATCTCCAAAAATCGCAAAGCGATTCTCTTTTTGAGAAATAACATTTAAATTTGCAAACAAAAAAAGAACTGCAAATAAAAATAAAGCAGTGCAAAATAAGTTAAATATTTGCAATTAAAAAAACAACATATTTTTGCAAAATATTTTTGTAGCATTGCCTTTACAAAACCCGTTCAGTCAATTGCAATGCTCATTTTGATTTGCTTTTAGTCAGCCGTGAGTTTGCAACGCTGTTTTCACTTTGCACTTCATGTTTCTGTGTATTTCACTTTGTGGCCCTGATTTGACAAGAGGGCGGAGTCAAGGGAACTTGGGCGTTTACTTCATCATCTGGAGACACAGTATCTCCGAGGTGGTCTTATAGCCCTGTAGGTCTGGGCATTTCATAAATGCCCACGTTCCCTCGTGATGTTTGGTTTAAAAATGTTTTACAAATATATATTGTTTTTTTATTGCAAATATTTAAGTTTTTTTGCACTGGTTGGTTTTTATTTGCAATTCTTTTTTATTAGCAAATTTCATTTTTAATTCTCAAAACTTTATTTTCCATTTGCATTCCTTTATTTTTGTTAGCAAAATAAAAAAGATTCACAAAAAATTAATTTTTGCTTTGTGATTTTTGGAGATTTGCATTTTTTTTTTTGCTCAAAACTTTATTTTTTGTATGCAAAACTTTCTTTTATTGTGCAAGTATACATGACCCTAGATTGACTCTATAAATGGATAAGGGTCGGCTCTCTACAGCAGTGTTTCCCAACCCTGTTCCTGGAGGCACACTAACAGTACATATTTTGTGTGTCTCCCTTATCTGAACCATTCGTGTCAGGTTTTGGGGTCTTTTCTAATGTTCTGCTGAGTTGATTCAGGTGTGTTTGATTAGGGAGAGGTTGAAAATGTGTATTGTTGGTGTGCCTTCAGGAACAGGGTTGGGAAACACTGCTCTACAGAACAAAACTGATTGATTTTTTTTTACATTTTTGCATTTATCAGGAAAATGCTTCATTATAAATGTGACAGATGTCAAATTGCCACTTGTGTGACTTTGGTAAATCAAATATAATAGTTTGAAAACATTGACAGAGACGTTTTTGAGTATTTTTACAGTAGTGTAAAATACAAGCCTACACAAAGGGTTTCGATGTTTTGGTAAAAGCATAATTCTTGTCATTGCAAGGTTGGCATTTGCATGGAATAGGGTGTTTTCAATCTCGTGGTTCTGGTGACACTTGAAATTCAGATGGAGGGCAGGAAGTAAAAAACTGAATGAGAGACACAGAGGAAAGTGTAGTTTTGCGATTTATACCATATTTCAAAGAAGATATAAATAGAAAATAACCACATATGTTGGGATGATCCTTACATAATGAAGAGGGCAGAGTTTTCTACTGAACTAAAATATATTTGCCTGTCATCGAGGTGATATATACTGTATAAAGTATCATATTACATAAAAAAATACTATAATGAATATAGTGTGTGGAAGCATACCATAGATAATTACTTGAAATAAACTGTTGTAGTAATTATATTGTTTCTGTGGTACAACACAACTGTACTAATAAACAAATTATTCAATAGAGTTTTCTATGCTATAATTATGCACCATAACAATACACCAGTTTACACTAACATTACAGTATTTATTACAGTTGATCAGTTTGCTATGTTACAGTATTCAGTAGCATTTATTAACAAAGAGTTATACACATTATACACTTTACTATGTCATTCAAAAACATGTTCATTATAAATTTACTATAGTTTTTTCCCCATGCGGATATCTTCCAGACATCACAAAATAACAGATGAAAGCATCCAAAAGCGTGGACACATAGTCTACATTATTATTTATTTATTTATTTTTGTAAGGGGGTATAATAAGCATTTAGTTTTGTCACAAGGGTTGCATTTTTTGTTTTTGTTCTGTCTAACTTATCATTCACCGCTACTGCACATATAGACGTTGACGTTACAGTTGTTTATGCTGTCGAAACTCCAGTAAAGACTTGGATTATTGCGAAACAAGACAGAGATTTTATTACAGCGATTACATGGCAGGGTACATTATTCATATTCACCTGGATTTTGTATAAGTGTGGTGGTGTTTGTATCTGATCCTTATATATTAGATTATCATATTTATACACACAGCTAGGCCTGTAAATAATCTTTATTAATGCTGTGAAACGAATTATGCCGTTCAAAAAAGTTTGTACACAGAGATGTATTGAATAAATGTTGATTACATACCACCTTTTCTTCTGTTTTTCAGCCAGTTTCTTAAAATTTACCCTCTTTTTGAGCTAAAACTTTTGGCAGTCTATGAAAGCTGTTAGGCATTTCTTATTTTGGCCAATTTAAACAATTACAAACCACATAAAACAGAAACATTTTGATGTTTTGATAGCAATTCCTATGTAGAAGGATCACTTCCTGCCCTCCATCTGAATTTCTCACATCATCAATGACTTCATGTGAAAACAACCTGTTGCTCGAGTATCAAAACATTGGAACTAGAGTGCTTATTTGAGTCTGAATATTTGTGTTGAGCACTTTACCTATGTTTGAGATGTGCCTCCAGGTCACAGCGAGGCATGCTGAGCGAGCAGGAGGGCGTGAGCGGACAGGTGACCGACAACTTGTCCAGCAGCTTGTGCACCAGAATGCTGGAGCGCCGGCAGACCTGCAGCTGCAGATGCGCACGGTCCAGTGGACAGAAGTCCCGTTCCTGCAGGAAGCTGCGCAGACAGCGGGCACAGAAGGTGTGGCCACATGGTGTATCCAGGGGCTGAACTAACGGCTGAAGGCAGATGTGGCACACCAAATCATCGTCCACTTCCAAACGATAGTTATAAAGGTGGTTCTCCCAGGTGCGGTGAATCTGTCCACATTCAGAGCAAAGGGCCTCCAGAAGAGCTTCGCTCACCATGCCCGGGTCAACTCCCTCTCCCAGACTGCCCATTGCTCTCGGCTTTGGCTACACTCACTCAGTCCATCCCGCGGGCGTCAGAGGCTGTGCGACTCCGGCAGGGGACGGCCACCCCCTGGCAGACGCAGTGACATCACTCTGAAGGGTGACAGAGAAACAGCGAGTTAACTATTGTGAATGAGAGACAGTGTTTGTGTGTGCGAGGATGAGATTATGTTGCAGAGCAGTGTGGGTTTACTCCTGCACATTAATCTGGCAGTGTAATCTCATGCTCTCTCGCCTGGAGCAATCTTTCAATCCCGCAGAGAGAGAATTATCCAGGATTGAGGCAGGGAGCACCGAGTCAAGAGGTTTTCATGTGAAAGTGAGAAGAGGAGGGGCAAGAGAAGACGAAAAACAGATACTGTGTAAGATTCCAATGGAGAGCATTTGTTCATAAAAACCAGAGCGGAAGTCCTCTGAGTCATTAACTATAAATATTAATCAAAAACCTACTATGTTATAATTAAAATCTTTCCTCCGAAGACCCTGTTTCTAACTTTGATACTGTGTAGATTTAAAGGAATACGGCTCACGTTATGTCTGTCTTTTCTTTTTCATTCATTTATAACCTGTTTTAACGCATTTGAATCTGTTTTTAATCACTTTTATTATTTGTTTTTATGTTCTTATACTTGTCTCTTTTATTTCTGTTTGTGTAAAGCACTTTGAGATGAAATGTGCTATATAAATAAACTTGCCTGCCTTGCCTTTGTGTTTACTCACCATCACCATTCATTCCAAACTTTTTCTAAAAATGAACATTTGCTGTTAATTTCCTCTCCCCCAGGCCATCTAAGATGTAGTTGGCTTTTTATTTAGCCGAATGTTTAAGAAGATTTATGTTGAGATTTATGCACTGAGTAAATGAACAGCAATTTCTCTAATATTTCATCATATATTGGAAAAAAGAAAACATGAGGGAAAAGAAAACATAAGGGAAAAGAAGTTATGATGCAGGTGTACAGTTTTGTGAAAACTTGAATGGGGGTTTTCAGACTTTGAGGGAATATTAAGTGAAATATAAAATGACAAAAATATGATTTAGCAAATACATTTGACTGAAAAAAATACATCTAAGTCTACCGAACTATAGTGAGTAATAAAAACCATACTCGTAGAGTATACTTGAATATTTACATTTAAGAAATTGGCGTAGAAAGTAATTTTACTCTGAAAATGAGTAATGTTAATATTGGATGTCACAAAGTTAATTAGATATTACATTTTGAAAAACTTGAATGCTACTTTCTTGCACAGCATACTGTAATAGTCTGCTTACACAGTGTAAACGTTTTAAGATGGTGGAGTAGTATGGAGTATGGTATTAAATTCTGAGGGTGTTATAACCCTGGAGAAAAATATCAGGGTTTGACGGTATTGTGATTACTGCTCCAAAATAAGTTGTTTTTAAATGTCTGGTTAAAAAAAACACAATTTTTTCCGCTTTGAACATGATATATTTTATTTTGAGAAACATTTATAATATTTTGGAGCAGTAAACATGTCAGGCTAAATAATTCAAATCAATCACCGACTTCTGCTGTATTCATTAGTTTTAAAAACATAATTTTTTTTACAATTTAAAATGGCATCTTTTGATATATTTCTGCTGGAGATACTGTAGTCCTAAAAAAACAAAAACAAAAATAAAAATCCTACATGTACTTTAGGAAAGGTATAGCAGAAACTTTTGGTGGTTTTAAAACCTTCACTTTTCCAAACCGTGGTATATCTTGAAAACGGTTATCATCCCATGCCCAGCTAACATTTTTGTGTTTAATAGACGTCTAATAGACATCTAAATGTAGACAGCTTGGCTAAAACAAAGCTAAACTTGGGCTGTCAGTGAAAATGACAGCCCAAAACCAGACTAGTCGTCAAATCTACAGATTAGACAGACTTTATGTGTGAAGTTATTTATTTCTATTTATTTAATGACTAGTCTAGTTTTTGCCTGTTCTTAAATGTCTATTAGATTGATTAATAGACAGCCCAAATTTAGCCTTGTTTTAGCCAAGACTACTATGTTTAGACGTCTATCAGACATCTAGACATCTTTTTAAAACAAACAAAAAAAAAGTTTGCTAGGTGGCTTATAAATAGAGAAAACTAAACTCCAAACTGCAGGGGGCAAATGGCAATCTATTGGGCCAACAATAACGACACCCTTCGTCTGTATGCACGTTATCCGACAGCTGTGTGCGTCCATGACCGGCCTCACGCCTGCTCTGTGGACGGCATCTCCGTGACTACCTGCCTCTGTGTTTATCTCGCAGCTGGACATGAATAAAACATGAGGACACAAGGCTCCTCTGTTCCCACTACAAAGCCCTGTCAACGTCTCATCACACACACACATACCCATGCTCACACTGTAAAAGTCTTAATGTGGACAGTCTGATCCAAAAAGAAGCAGCTCGTCCCTTGATAGGGAAGATGTGGGACTTCATTACATAAGGCTGGGATGCTTAATGGTCATTGGGCATTTGCCATTTGTGTTTCCATCCTATGTTCATTCTCCTCAGACTTTTAATCACAAGGGAGTGTTTAGATATTGACCGCAAGTGCTGTTCAAGGCCACTCACTTGTTGTATCCTTGTATCTTTATCTGACTGTCACAGTTGTCTGTGTTCTCACTTGCAAAATGGCACATTCGTCTCTTATCTAGCTGCCTGGCGGATGAAGAATTAAATGTTTGTTCAGCTGAACTGACACGACAAAACAATACAACTAACGGCTGATCTGTAAACATCTAGGCTACAAAGAAAGCATGCAACATCTGACATATTTCCATAGCTATGGATTGATTCTGCACAGTCTTTATTTACTGACCAAGCGGCGTTCGGGAGCAGTGACATGTTTCCATTCTGCAGATCTATCCACAAACCACCATTTTTGACACCCATCTCCTTTCCCCAATCAATACATTGACCTTAATGTTGTTCAGAGAGGTTGTACATCCACAAACAGGTAGGCAACAAAAAATAAATTAATGCAGGGAGGGGGAGGAGAAATAACGGCGCTTTCTGTGTTGAATTAAAACGTCTGTGGATGCCACCTGCATGAATTGTCTCGTTAATAAGGCGTATCCAATCCAGATCTATGACACGCACAAATATCGATATCTCATTATTTCTGGTATAGAGCAGCTCTCTGTACATTTTTCGTTTACTGTCTCTCTCTCTCTCTCTGTCTGTGCCGTCGCCAGTACAATGGGCGACAATGACATCTACGAAAATACGTGTAGAAATAAAGGAGCAGCGAGTGATGATATGAATATTTGAATAACGTTACCTATTCGCGTTCTTCTCGGATGCTGTGAACTCTGGCCCCGAGAGGGGAGAATCATGGAGCTCAATCACATCCACCGCAGCTTCCCCGAGCCGCATCCGCACGTCAAAACACCCCCGTATCTGTCTTGGAGCGATGTTCGATTCGTGAGCGGATGATTCATTTGAGTCGACTCTGTTGAACGAATCAGGTAGACCGAATAATAAAACTGCACAATTCGGTCATGAGTAAGTCTGCGAGCGACTCTCGTAGCACAGACTGCCCAACTCACTGAACTGAGAACCGAGAGTCCTTGTCGGGATTTTTCCACGAAGAGCCATTTAAAGGGAACATTTAATTTTAGCTCTTGAGTGTGCAAGTAATGTAATTTGACTAAGGACATTTGTCAACAACAACAGCAGTGGTCAAGTTTATTTTTAATGCATGTGATTGTAAATAGTTACTTTATTCATTTTTTTTCAGCAAAAGCTGTACTTTTTGTTAGTCTGTTTATTATAAATGCAAATTAACTTTAGGTTTCAATTATGGACCCTTGAAATCAATAATAAACACTTTATTATTGTCAATGACAGCTAAAAGTACAACAATTGTAATACATGAAAAATTATATATTTATAATTTATTTGTTTTAGTTATTACTTTTTATTGCAGCCAAGAGATTATTACTATTGCTTTTGTTTATTGTAAATTTAATTAATTAGTTTTTAGATTTTTATGTGTATTATTTAAATTGCAATCCAAAACTGAAAACTATATTTCAAAGGTGATTCTTTTGATTTACAATTTTTTAAGTGGTTGTAAACAGTTTATTTGGGCTGAACAAACAAATTAAGTTGAACATTACTACATTTAATATTTTACATTTAACTCATAAATTGTTTGTGACAATTTTGCAGAAATAATTTCTTTCAGTGGATTTGTGGGTTTTTTGGCTACATAACTACATGGGAACATAGGATAGGATAAACATTATTTGTCCCTGAGAGGACATTTGTCTTGGGCAAAAAGGTGCTACAACGTTGCTCTAGGCGGACAATAAAATAAATAAAGCAAACAAAACAATTTAGAACAAACAATTAAGAACATGCATTGATTACAGAATAAGACCATATATAATTATGAAATATATAAGGCACAGCACACAGTCAGGTGCTAATATATTACAGGTGCAGTGTTCTTGGTAGAGTTCAACAGGTTTATCGAGGTAGGAACAAACGAAAGTTTCAATCTTTTGGTTTTACACATTGACATTCTCAGTCTTTTTCCTGATGGCAACAGCTGATATTCACTGAAAAGAGGATGTTTGGAATCAGCACTAATATTTATTGCTCTTCTCATGACCGCCTGTTCATATAGAGTCTGTATGGGCTCATATTGTTTTATTCTCATGATTTTCATGGCTGTTTTTTGAAAATGAACCAATTTATTTTTCAGTTGAACAGACAGATTTCCAAACCAGACTGTGATTCCATAGCGAATAAGACTTTCAAAATATCAAATATAGCTTGGTTAAAAAACAAGCAAGATATTGCTACCACCCCATACAATCTCAGCCTTCTTAAAAAATAAAGCTCCTGTTGTAATTGTGTGCACAAGCTGTCAATGTTTGTTCACCAACAAAAAACAGTAGTAACATAACTTCCCAAATAATCATGAAGGTGAATTTATGCTAAATATTTGTTAAAAGAAAAGTATACTTAAATGTGACTTATCAACAACAACCAAATATATATGTAACTTCTAAAACAAATATTATTTTGTCATCTGAATGCATTTCTGTTTTTAGTAAATACGTATGTTTAAATGCGTTATTACATTTACTGTCTGTCATGGTTTACAAACTCAGCTGTCATACATTACAAAACACACACTTGTAAATAAATGAAAACATTAGCAAAAAGAAAAAACAATTAATTAAATAGCAATGTGTGCTTACACTTAGAATCAAGATATTAGATCATGTTTTTTATTATGATAAGCATTGAAACATTACACAAAGTATTAATACAAATTCAGACACAAACTATATCCAAGACCATTACAATAAATGCAAAAACCACATACAGAAATAAGAATAAAAAATATATAACAAGTAAAAATAAATTAAATTAAATAGAACATAGTAATAATAATAAAAAAAAGATTGGCATACAATCCGACTACAACGGGGGATTGATACCAGAAAAAAACTCCATGAAATCTAACATCAAGCCATTCTTTTTGTTATTAATTTGCATTCGAGACTTTTCAAAGTTTCTTTTTCTAATAAAAATGAATTGCATTTTGGTATACACTTCGCAAACTTCTGTTTATGAATAAAATATTTACTTTGTAAGATGTAAAAATTAACAACATAATTTTTTGTGTGTGAAAAAGAGCAAATGACATCTTTTAAAGAGAGCCTGTAATTAATGTCTTTGCCCAAATAACACGCCACTAACATCATATAGGTTACCAAACTAAGACATCACAGTTTTAGAAAAGATGACAAGATGTGCAAATATGTCAACACTCATGAATTTAGATAGGATATTATATCATGTAATGTGCCATGGGATCATGTAATGACGTAAAGAACCGCCGGAATATGTTGAACTGTTCCATTCAGAGCTGCTTTTCGAAAGAACCATTTGCTGAAATGACTCTGAATTTTCAGTACCGTTCGTTTGACAGACTGCGGGCGGCGCTGTTAGTTGAATATCAGTTGTGACCATCGAGATGCCTGATTAAAGTTCGATCGTAAAACATAATATCAAGTCAAATAGTCAACTAAAATTGACTGTTTGAATGTAAGTAATATTTGTACCAAGTACAGATAGTTTCTACATTTTTGTTTGAATTTTACTATCTGCTTATTTCCGCAAATTTAGTTAAAACGAAAATGGTCAAACGAGCCGGGGTCCTAATGTGGGTCCTCGAGAATAGTAAACACCACTGGTTAGCAAGCTGGAACAAGTTATAAATTAACAGTGAATGCGGTTTAAGGTTAATTTAATCATGGAAGACAGTGAACTGGAAAGGTATAATATTTCTAAATGTCAATTCCCCCGTGCCCTTTTTTTTTTATCAGTTTATTGGACTAGTTTACGATGTTATGCAGAATATGCCAACGTTCTCGGCTTCGTGCAAATTGGTCAGTAGATTTGTGTATGCCATAACAACATAAGACGAGGTGTCATACTTCCGTTATATAGCATAGCAAACATCTCGGTATCCCA